>NW_027492940.1:0-102500 GCF_021521415.1 Bidens hawaiensis | reverse complement strand
ATACTTGGACTTCCTAGGTCTATACTACTTGCGATCGGTACACTTGCCGGTTGTGTGTGGTTTTAGGATTTTCGTTTTAATATTAAAGCTTAGTTGTGAAGGTAATTGTTATAGGGTTATCCGACGCACATCATGGATGTACCTGAGGGTTATTTTACCAAAGGTGAAACCAAGGTCTGTAAATTGAATAAATCTTTGTATGGCTTGAAACAAGCACCTAGGATGTGGAATGAAAAACTTGTAAATGTCTTACTTGAGCTAGGCTTTGTTCAAAGTCTGTGTGACCATTCCATATTTGTTAAAACAAGTAAGTTTGTGTTTATAATATTACTTGTTTATGTTGATGATATTATATTAACCGGTAGTTGTCAAAATGAAATAGAAAAAAATAAAAGATTGTCTTAAAGCCAAGTTCTTGGTAAAAGATCTTGGAAGTCTCAAATATTTTCTTGGAATTGAGGTAATTAAATGGAATTTGCTTGTCACAAAAAAAGTATTGCCTAGATCTATTAGCTGAGTATGGCATGACTGGTTGCAAACCAGTTAATAGTCCTTTAGAGCAACACTTTGTGATAGTTGCAATGTGTAAGAATGATAGATCAGTTTTAACCAATATTACTGGCTATCAAAAATTAGTTGGTAAGATGATTTATCTTTCTCACACCAGACCAGATATTGCATATTCTGTGCACCATTTGAGTCAATTTATGCATAAACCTACTAATTCTCATTTGCGAATTGCTATAAGGCTATTAAGGTACCTTAAATCTGCTCCTGGAAAGGGGTTGTTACTTAGCAAAAGTGATGTTTTTGAATTATGTGCATATTCTGATTCTGATTGGGGCAAGTGTCTAGAAACCAGAAAATCTGTAACTGGTTATTGTATATATTTGGTGTCATGGAAAAGTAAAGAGCAGGCCACAGTCTCAAGATCTTCTGCTGAATCAGAATACCGTGCAATGTGTGCTGCTACATATGAAATTACATGGCTAGTTAATATATTGTCATAACTACAAGTTAAGGTAAAGTTACCTGTCAAGTTGTTTTGTGAAAACTCAGCTGCAATATCTATTGCAGCTAATCCTGTATTTCATGAACGTACTAAACATTTTGAACTCGACTTGTTTTACTTAAGAGATAGAATATCAAAAGGAGCTATTAAAACTATGGCTATAAAGTCAGAGTTTCAAGTAGCTGACATTTTTACTAAAGGGTTACTTGGTGCAAAACATAATGAACTTTGAAAGAAACTGAATATGTTTGATGTATTTGGGCATTGAATTAAGGAGGGGTGTTGAAATGTTAATATTAATGATCTAATTCAATGTTTTATGTTTTGATATGTAAAATACTTGGTCATGGAGCATGGAATGAAGATGGGCTTGTAGCTGAATTAAAGTTGGGCCTGGCTTGTAGCTGACTTGGAGATGGGCTGATGATGGGCTTTCAAGGCTAAGCAGTTAAGAAGTTTTCGAGATATAAAGATCAAGTTGTTGAAGTTTGTTGGCAATATAAAAACCAATTTTCTAGTTATGTCTAGTTTATTATTTTCAACACACAAAATAGTTTTCTCTCTGACTTCTTGTATTCTCTCTTAAAACTATTATTCTAGGGTTAAGATTCATCATGTTGATTGAATCAATTAATCCGATAGAAAGAGTGTTCGTAGTGTTCAAATCATTATGTTGATGATCTGATTTTTGGTTATTGTCTTCTGTTGCTGTATCGTTGGTTGTGTAAATAAGATTCAAGAAATTCGTTCTCTGATTAACATAATTTGACAAATATCTCATTCATATGAAAAGATAATTGAGAGAATTAACCGTAGCGCATGGGGAAGATAGTGGCTCCTGTGGATGTGTGTGTGTTGGGGGGGGGGGGTTTGAGATTATGGAGAAAAGGGATGGTGGCATGGGAGGAAGAACTCGTAGCCTGTGTTTTCATGACCAGACTTTTAACCGTTTTCCATTTTGTCAGGACAACAAAATTAGTTTAAATTAAGAATCATGAACCCATAACTTTGATAATGTTAAAGATCAGCAACATGTGATATTAATTGCTTAATAGAAGACAATCATATATGCCACAACATACAAGTCCCTACTCACTCTGTTTTAAACTTTTAAATTCAAATAACCCAATTCGAATAAACCAAGTAACCCGTATAAGACGATGAATACTGGTTGATTAGTTCTTCATGTTGGTAATGGAAAACATGAATATTATGATAAAACTATAAATAAAACATACCTGTTACAGTAGAGAAAGTAGCCACGGGCCACGACTGAAGAGAATGATCTAAACGACATGATAGCCAACTTGGTCGAGTTCCCCTTTAGGATGTATATTAGTGATGGGGATTAGGGTTCTTGAGAAACCGAAAATATGGAGAGAAAAGGGATCACGGATTTTTGATGTGTGTGTTAGGTTTATGTCTTATGATGTTAATAAGTTTCTCAATATATTTATATACACCCAAGAGGAAAACCTTGATTAACAAGTATGGGGTAATATGGTCAATCAACAATTACCTAGCTAACACAATAATACATTATAATTTAATTATGTTGATCTATTATTATATAAATGGTAATGATGGTCATATATAAATATACATATCCATATATTTATTCTTACATTATTTCACTTGACCGAATAATCATTTATTATGAGCATTAGATTAGTTTGCAGATTTTAACACTCATTTTAGCTTTAAACTCAAACTGGAGCAGAGAAATACAGTAATTGAATTGAATATCAGCTTAAGACCCAATTAATCATACTACAGTCCTTATTTAAAACCTAAGTAGTTATGATCAAAATTTTACAAGTAAGCCTTTCAGAATATTTAATTTGTACAATAATTTGTCTATGTCATAACGCATGCAGAAATATTAAGAGACATACAAAATCAAAACTGATGAGGAAAATTAATAATTAGTCATTCATATAACGATATACAATTATACATGGTCATTAATAATCCTGTCTTTATTATAAGCGCTTTCATAAGACTTATGGGTGACAGACCTTTAGTTATAGGATCCTTTAGCATATATCATGAATGTATTCGATATGAGAATTTAGTTTCCTCAATTCGTTCATAAAAAAATAATTTATTTCATATCAAAATTTAATACAGCACCTCTTGAACTATTACTGTTTGAGAAAACGTGGTAGCTGACTTTATCATAATAAGTATTCAATATATAACTTACATAGAGTTAATAAACTTATGAGTCAAATGATAAATTTTTAACAACATTTATTGTAAATTGCGTTGTGATTTAATCAACATATTATGCCTTTAAAATTTAGATTGTTGTTATCAGTTCATTATGACTCCTCCACGAGATAGATTTATCTACTACATAATAATATATCTCAAAAATTACATTATGTTACCTTTGAATATAACAAAATTTAGAGTAATCAATCGGTTTGAGTTCTCACGTTTTCATTTTAAATTATAGTCTCTCGTTTCCTTTTAAAGATATTTTAATACTCTTTTAGATGCTTCACATTAATCTAGACATATCTAGTGTGTTGCAATTTTGAGTAATTTCTGAACGAGTATATATTTGAACCTACATAAGGCTTCTACTTAATGAAGCACAAGGAAATAATCTTAATGATCCTATTATCCTCTAAAGGAGAGCAATATCATTTGTTACATGCATAAGGACCCTTTTAAGTTAATACTTACAGAACAAAACTAATATCCCTTTGGGTCTATCTTGGCATGTTATGATATCTATCATGTATGAGATATCTCTTGAGATCTATCATATCAAAGTATGTATAAACATTACTTAGACTTATGTAACATATGCTTATCAAAAGAATTTCATCTATATAAGGACAAGTTTGCTTTTAGTTGCTCCCACTCATCTTGAGGTAGGTACATTGATCCACTTAGTTCTTGATGAAAATATATTGTATAAAGATTTCATCACATTTTAATGTTTGCATCAACCCATACATGGATTATATTGACTTACAGACTAAGTTTTCTTTGACCTTCAGTTTAGAACTTTCAAGTTGCTTTATGAACATGTAAATATGCAAGTCAGTTGTTAGGAAAAGTTGTTTTATATGTTCAAGTAATGCAACTCTTAAATATTATAAGCTACTTGAACAATAATGATCCTCAAAGAAAACTTTTGTAATATAGCTAAGAAGATTCTTTAATGTTTTATTTCCTCTTGAATTTAACCTTTAACAATAAGTCGTGCTTTTTAATGTCTTAACGTTTGTATTAGGATATAGTTTAGTTATGAACACTCTTAGGTGATTCAACCAAATCTCAAATTTAATTCTGACTTATAGAATTTAATTTAGATTGCTAATAATAGCTTTATTCAATTCATAAGATTGATTGATATTAATGGTTTAACTAGAAGAGATGGGATCAAAAAACTTTCCATAATCCATTTCAATTTTAGTTAAGGAGGTTATATAATCATCAAATTTAGCAGGTTATATGACCTCTGAGTTAATGCTTGAGTTTGTTAGAAGTTTTGGTTTATGGATTAGCTCTTGTTTATGTTGCTATCATTTTCAGGATTTTAAGTGTGTAAGAGTTGGTGTAGTATGGTGTACCTCTGAAAAGTTATTATAAGGACTTTTACGGCTCCCACTGACCTTAGAAATGTTTAGGAATTTGACATGCTTATGGCCAATAGTTAAAGACCAATAGATTATAGTAGAGAAATAAGTTAATAATATAAATTGTTGCAATTTCTCTTATTGAGGATTAGTTTAGTAAGAAATCTGAATATGCCTACATTTAAGTAACAATGAAACTTTTTATAAGAGTAGCATTGAATTCTAAGGAGATAAGTTATGATATAACAGTGTTGTGATGGAGCAATGTCTTGTATAAGAGGTGTAACTGAGTTAATCTCAAGTTTTCACTCCCCACTTCTCGTAAATCTTGCAAGTTATGATTAAGACACTTAATGCTCCCACTGATCCTCGAATCTCTTGGAAAGCTACGTGAGAAGTTTCAATGATATACGTGACGTAGGAGCCTTTCATTCATACATTAGACTTGATTTGATTTCCTTAACGTCTATATGTCATAAGAAACTTAGGGACATATTTAGAAGAAATCAAATTAAGTATATATGAATGGATCTATTTAAGACTGTGGACCATAGAAGTCAGATTAGATACAAGTAAATAGTCTTTAAATGAATTATGTTTAAATATTCCATTTTGAATAATTCCACGAGTGTCAGTGAAATGTAACTTTTGACTGACCCATACTTAATCGTTAAGCCAAATAATATTTAAGGCATTTAACATATGATTTACAATCACTAAGAATGAGATTAGATGAAGAATCATCCTTATTAACCATGTCATGAATTCTCATGAATTTTGGTTTCAATGGATGAAATTTTCGATCTCATTTTTCTTTCGTTAAAAAAATGATAACAAGAGTTATGAAAGTATATAGTATCATCTAGTTCTACCTTATAAATGTTTCTATCCGGAGATTAATAACAAATAAGATGAGAATTTAATTTAAGAGTGACTTTATGTTGGCTATGCAAACCTCACAATTCTCATAATGTAGCTTAAGTATTAATACTAAATTCTAATTAAATACCAGAATTTATAAGGTATCCCAAAGCATAACTCAAACAGTTTGTTATGGTTTTTAATAACATGAACATTTAATTTTGTCACTAACACTCATGTTAGTTATTCGTTGATTTTTGATAAGGAAACATACACAGAACTAGAATCAACCTATCATGTGTTAATTGGAATATTAGAATTAGCAGACTTAAATATCATGAATATATAACTACCTATTTCAGCCAGTTGTTCTTTTAAATTATAGATAGTCTCATTGCATATGCCTAGTATAATAACATATATTTGCAGTGATGGTTCTTCTTAGATAACTTAAAGCTGAAAGTAATATTTGTATTTTATTCATGAACCTTAGAATTATCCTCTTTTAGGTTTTATTTAATGGTAGTAAGTTTAATAAGATCTTATTTTCTAGTTCCAGACATTTCTTTTCTTGTACATATGTTGCTGATCAACACACTCATTTTCCTTTGGTACTTCTGAGTATTATAGTTGATTCTTAAGGCATTAAATTATACTATTGAGAAATTTAGTATGTAATATACTAGAAAATTGTACTTATTTTCATGTGTGAGCCTTTAATTTTATGGGTCATGTCATGATACTGTATATAATGATGTATTCAGTAATGCCACTTAACCTTATAGTTAAAATTTTAAGGAATGCATGTATCTTAGAAGTTATTTTGATTATTTCATAGAAAATATATTAGTCTTAGGAAGGACTGAATCTGGAATAACTTTTGTGATAGAATTTATTTAAATAAGTTCTTGATTATCATAAGAGATATTATGTTGACTCATTCCATATGTTATACTATAGCTTTCAATAGAATAATTGTTATTAGAAAGAGCAGTAAGGTAGTCGTGTCTTGAGGGATAATAAAAAATAAAAGAGAAGAGCTAAAAGTTAATGAAACTCTTATGAAGCAAAAACATATTGGGTTTTAGATTAGAGTGGATAATTTGAATGAGATAGTAATTTCTAACAAGAAAATTATAGTGAGTAATGTAATGGGATATTAAAGTAAGGCAATTAAAATAAGTTTGTAAGATTAATGAAGGATCATTAATGTGAAGATTATTATATTTTATTAAAGATGTGATATGTCTATTATTATCAAACTAATAGACTACTTTAATTAAAAAAAATACTACCTAAATAAAAAAGAAATCACGTTTGGGTAGAACTAAAATTTATTTAAGTATATGTGCAAAACAATTGTAACACATTACCTTTGAGCAGAAGTGAAACAACTATTTTAGTTATGCACGGGTTAGTTTTTCTTGATATAAATATAACACATCACCTTTAAGACAGAAGTAATACATTTAAATCATGTTAGGCTAAACTAACATAACTTGTATTTAGAGTTTAGACTTGAATGATATGTTAGATGTAATACATCACCTTTGGGCAGAAGTTTACATTAACAAATTTATTTAAGTTAAGCCTTAATTTCTATGTTTTGCAAAAATAATATATATATTTTATTATAGTTAAGTGTTTTACAAAACATTAATTAGTTAATAGCAAACCAACTATTAGCGTGGATCGAACTCCGTGGTGAGTTCGGGAATAAGGTTTTCGGGTTTTATGTGTTTTTGGTAATTTGATGTTTTCCGGAAACTAGGTGTTTTCGGGAACTTATAGTTCCCAGAAAGTGTTTTAACCGTAAACACATTCACCCATGATTCTATGAATAGTTACATGATAAGGTTATATCCGAATTCTTAGGGATTGTTTGTTTATCAAAGATTTGTTTATTTTCGAAAAGAATTCTTTTATTAATTTTCAAGAATTCGAAATATCTTGGGAAAAAGTTTAACCAAAATAATAGGAAAAACATTATAACAATCAAGATCTTGAACCAGATTATTTAAGATTTTCAAAAAAACAGTGATGAACATGAAGAACATCATTGAATTCATCAGATTTCGAAAACAATTTTAGGGTTATACAAATACGAATTTTAAAACCAAAAAAATTGTTAGTGTTTATATATTAGGTTTTTAATATATAAAAACAATTAATAATGAAATCGAAAATTAACTTAGGGTTTATCAGGGTTTAGTTCATGTCTTCCGGTTTATATGCTGATTTTATGGAAAACATGAAGAATTGATTAATTAACATCACTCTGATACCACATGTTGATCAGTTCTTCATATTGGTAATGGAAAACATGAATATTATGATAAAACTATAACTAAAACATACATGTTATAGCAGAGAGAGTAGCCACGGCTGAAGAGAATGATCCAGACGACATGATAGTCGGCTTGGTCAAGTTCTCCTTTAGGATGTATATTAGTGATGGGGATTAGGGTTCTTGAGAAACTGAAATATGGAGAGAGAAAAGGGATCAAGAATTTTTGATGTGTGTTAGGGCTATGTCTTATGATGTTAATAAGTTTCTCCATATATTTATATACACCTAAGGGGAAACCCTTGATTAGGAAGTATGGGTAATATAGTCCATCAATAATTACCTAGCTAATATAATAATAAGGTATAATTTAATTACTATGATCTATGATTATATAAATAATAATGATAATGATGGCTGTTTATAAATATATATATCCATATATTTATTCTTATAATATCATGTTCAAATACATCAATAACAATCAATAACAAGTGCCAAACTTAATATTTCCTTACAGGATAACAAGGAACAGACTTAGACTTGGTAAATGAATAGCTATTATCTTATAAATTTAAAATGAGAGTGTCACTAATTCTTGTTGTTTTCAACTTGCAAGCCGTTGGCCTAGAATGGTAACTCCCATGTACCTGCATTGATCAGTTTGAAACCAACTTATCATCATTTACTAGTTGGCAAATAATTTTGAAAAATCATAAAATAAATGCTAACCTTCCAAGCATTAAAACACTAGCTTGAGGATTAGTTCCTGGCGAGTTAAGTAGCGTTGATCCATCGATTACCCTTAGCGCGTCCACACCAAGAACTTTATACTCATGATCAACTACTTTTCCAATATGACAGCCACCATGATAGTGCCATATAGTCCTTACAGTGTCTTTGCAATATTGTTCCAGTGATGAACTAGTATTACCATGTACGCGCAGGTTCATTGGCAATTTCATATTTAGATCAAGAATATCTTTGCTTGTCATATTGGCATACTTGTAGTTCGAGAATGCTTTTGAATCTACTGCTTTTAGAACGGTTCGAATCCCGTTAACACATTTATTTAAATCTTCAGGTTCCTTGAAGTAGTTGAATGCTACTGATGGGTTGTCTGTTGGATTACGGTTTTTAATCCTTAGTTCACCCTTTGATAGAGGGCCGTTAACTTTCTCAAGTATAAACCCACCCAGCTGCAAACAACGTAGGTAGATCAATCCAATATCTCCAAATTTTGTTTTTGAAACACAGCTTCCAGGAGTTTTATGACAAATAGAGTTAGTTTTTCTTGATTTTAATTCTGAGTTAGTCATTATCTAAGATAGGTTAAGATAATGACAACATATGATGAGCTTTTTGTAAAGTAACACTTGAAGTAGCTGTCAACTAAAAGCACATCTAGAACACTGATATAAGACATTGGCAACTCCAAGACACAAAAGCCACTAACAAAAGATAAGCTGAAATGGAAAAACATCACCTAATTTGCTATCAAACCTTTTGAAAATTACACAATTTCTTTAAATGTTCCAGATTCTAGTTAGTACCTGAGGGGAAAATCCTTGATATGCATCTTCGATGTAACTACCAAACTGAGTAATGCCAACAAGATGGACTATGGCTGTCTTGACCGCAACAGGAGAAGGAATGAAGATTGAGTTCAATGGGTTATCCGCCATGCCTTTACCAACGAAAGGTTGCTCAAGCACGACTTTAATCTTATGTGCACGGAGTTGTTCTTTTGGGCCGATGCCACTCAACACCAAAAGTTGTGGGCTTCCGAGAGCACCAGCAGATAATATAATTTCATCCTTTTTTGAACCTTTTAGATATGCCTTGTGCTTATTCCCGAATGAGTCTTCAAACATGACGCCATAAGCCAACGGCCTTGATTTTCCTGTAAAGAATCACAAGTATGACATGGAACAATAGAATGCTTGCATAACAATGGATACATGCCTACCTTTAATCTTAAATAAGATTTTTCCAACAGTTGCGTGTAGAAGAACCGACAGGTCTTTGGGATTCGCATACTGTAGCAAATCTGCAGCCGTATGTCGCGTCCCATTTTCATCAAAAATTGAACCACCGACTTTAGTTCCGATGATATGATCAAGACTAAATCCATTATCAGGTTTGACTCCAGCTTCCACTAGTGCAGCTTTTAGTGCCAGCTCCCATTTATTCAGGGTGGGCTTATAGACCATTACTTTTTCTATCCACTCGTAACACTCGCGAATCAAACTATCATTCGTTAATCTAGCTTCCTTATTGAACTTCTGTTCGCCACGAGAATAAAAGCCAGCATTAATAGAAGTACCACCATCCAAGACACGCGCACGTGCATTTACAACACCTTCTGAAATAAATTGCTGAGATGGAGAATTTGGGGACGTATCCGATAAGTAGGAACCAAAATTTGATGAGCGGGTGATGTTGGGATTTCCATAAGGTGAGCCGCCACGTTCAAGAAGTAAAACTGAGTAGTTTTCTGATAACGTGGTGGCTAACGGAATCCCAGCAGGGTCTCCCCCTATGACAATATAGTCATAAAATGAAATTTTAGGAGCTTTTGTTGCTTCATGCATGAGGGCATAGTCTGTAGCTGCATTTAATTGACATTAGCTTCGTTAATATACGATTAAAACATAAATATAAAGAGAAACAAGTTGTTGAAGAAAGGGTACGTACGTATTTCACCGATGCATAAATGACATAAGAAAATAATGGTTGCGACAACACATATCATGGGTCTCAGCAACATGCATGCCATAGTATCTCATTTTTAGTGAATCTATCAACAACTATAGATTTTAGCGATCTGTTGGTCTTGTTTAAATGAGAAGTTATATACTAAGGATTAACTAATAAAGACAAGAAAAGTTGCGTGCCTTATTCAAAAAAAATTTAGGACATCAAAATACTAAGGATTAACTAATAAAGACAAGAAAAGTTGCGTAATTTAGGGCATCAAAATACTAAAAGCGTTACCAGTCCATTCTGTACCCTATATCATATAATTACAGTAAAAATCATTGTTTTTTCTCTATCCTGTTTAATTAAATAATACTTTTTATACCTTTATCATTATCTTTTCTCTTTTCTTAACTTACAACCACTTTTAGAAAAAATTAAAAAATTATACGGTATGAACAGTGAAACCCAAAATTTAAATTTCTCCTATAACATTTTCTCTCTCTTTTACTCACAACCACTCGTAACCATGCCATATAATTTACAAATTCTCCTCACATATTTTTAGAAAGCGGGCTGAGAATGCTTTAAGGATTAACTAATAAAGACAAGAAAAGGTGTGTGCCTTATTAACTAATAGGGGCGGTCTAACCATTTTAATGGCTTAAAACAAGTAAAAAATTTAGGACCTTATTAAAACAAAGAAAAAAAAGGGATTTGTACTTTTAGATTTTTTTATTTATTCCGGTTTACATTTAACTAGGTTAGAGCTCGTGTTCCACTCCGGTGAAAAATATAATAAAAATAAAAAATTATTATTATTATATGTAATACCTAAAATAAAAAAATTTATAAAGTCTTACAGGTCATGGGTTATAATAGGAAAACGGGTCATGCGTCATAATATAATAGGAAATAGTGACATAACATCTACTTGGCAACATATGTGGAGTGCCTAGTTAAATGCCATGTGAACAACTTGTGTTGCTTTAATAGTATAGTTAGAAGTTAAATTAGATGAATAAGTTAAATATGAAACTAAAATAGTTTCCTTTCTCATTGACACTCTATATTTATAAGATAAACTAGTACATGACAATTTTAGATTTGTTTCTTAAAAAATACCAAAGAAAATATAAATGTGTTGAAACACCACTAAAATGTAACTTGATTGTAAGATAGAGAAAAACATCTTGTGGACAACCACCACATACGTTGGACATTTTCAACATGAATTATAGTGTTCATATATTATCCTAGTTTTGAAAAATGAATGTCATAACTAATAGAATGTTGAAATTTAATCTTCTAAACTCGAAACAATTTTAGCTACAACTAAGAACTATTGTATACACTCAGGTTATTGAATTAATTTTTATTTTAAATAAAATGAAAAATATTTGAAGCATTAGTTAAAATTATTGAGTTAATCCTTTTCTTTTAAAAAGATTAATTCAATTGAATTTGGAATCATCGGCTCTTGAGCTTTCCTCCCTGACTAGTCAGGGTAAGATCCAAAAAAACAAACTTTTTTTTAAATAGTGTGTTTTTCTAGTTGGTGATCACTTGGGGCTAACTTTTTCGTTTAATCACAAATGAGGTAGTTGCAATTATCATAAGCCTTAATTCTATATGACGTTAGCGAATAATGATTAATTCTATTTGGTATTGGCAATAAGGGTGAGTTGGCAAAAACTCACGTGACAACATGCTACCACTTCATCCGTATTTGCCAATACCAAATAAAATTAGCCCTTATTCGCCAATATCATATAGAACTAAGAGTTTTCACTGACATCATTTATTACATTCTTTGAACGTGCTATCACTATACCTAAAAAAAATTAACATTTATTACATTATTTGAACGTGCTATCACTATACACACTAAAAAAAATACTTATTCGTTAATACTAATGACTACTATCCCATTTATGATTAAAAGAAAAAGTCAACCCAGATGACTACCATCCTAAAAAGCACTCTACTTCTGAAAAGAATTCTAAAAGAACCAAGAATTTAAAAATGGGGTGAGATTCAATCACATTCCTGATTGACCACAATAGAAGCGTGGGATTTAAATTTAACCACTACACCAAATAAGTCTTTTCTCCTAACCGAATTGAATCAACTTAAAAATTTTATATATTGATGCAATTTTTATATATATTTGAAAAGAAGTCTCAAAATTTTGTAGGTCTACTGGAAGACCCTAAATCCTAGGAATTTTACAGTTGGTATTCATACAAAATACTCATAAAAATACTTAAACTTGAAAACAGTTCATTCCATTAAAACAACTAATTCAATTCCATTAAAACAACTAATTCAGAATATAATTCAGCGGAAAACCATAATTACTAAAATAAGTTCCCAAAACCCGGGAATTATGCCCAAAATCCAATTTAAATGTATTTGATAAAACTTTTTAAAAAGAAATGTTCAATATTTAAATCTTCCATCCATGTATGCCTTTCACCGTCCAAGTAGCTTCGTGCACGTCCAAACGGTAAGGTATCCTCCTCCTGACCTGAAACTCACACTAACATGCACACAAAGTCAGCTTGAGCTGAGTGAGTTCAAATTTTAATAAATAACATCAATAATAATAATAATAATAATAATCATAATAGTCATTCCAAGAATTAAAAAAAAATAAAAGGGATACATCAGTTAGGCCATCATCCTCAGTAAATAATCATCCTTATATATACATACACACACACACATATATATATATAAACATCTTTATAAGTACATCCCTACTTATATATATATATATATATATAAACATCCAAGTAATAACATCAAGGTCGAGCACACGTACAACCCAAACACGTAACATCTCATCCAACGTATGCAAACATGAAGTAGGCATACGTAAACATCCGTAGTCGATAACGACCACTAAACATCGCCAAATATTGGCCATACAATAATACATACATACATACGATAATATTATCTCAAGGCCTACCCTATACAAGTAAGCCCATCCAAAATAATTTTAAACAACTCATCAAGCAAAATCGCTTAGGTGTGCATGCTAGCCAAAATCTTGAAAGAGTAAAAAGGGGCATCATGAACTCACCTGACACAAGGCACGATTTCACCATAAGCTAGAGGACCCCTAAGTAATACCAAAACTCAAACATCTGTCGGTTTACATTCACACATTACTAATGACATCGAAAGGACTCGTTTATCCTACAAGACGTTCTAACATGGTTCGACTTACTTAAAGCCTCGACCTCATCAAACTCAATCATAACAGCCCCCGGGGCCTTACATTCACCAACACGACCCTTAGATACTCCCGGGAATAAAGAATTCCCAATTTACCCCCGAAAGCACTAGGTGACACTAACACGCCCGTTTAAGAGTCGTTTAGGCCGTTAACATCCAACTCAGCCCCGTGTGGACCCAATATAATAAATTCACAGCCAACAAGTCCACACGACGCTACACGAGTCAAATGGGTCGGTAACTCGCAAGTACAACTCACAAACTATTCAATAAACGCAACTGCGCGTTGTATCGACCCGTTTGAGTAACCGACAACCAATTCAGCCCCATAACTTATAAAAATGATTTTTCAAAAGCCCGTACTTCAAACCAAGTTCCCTCGAGCTGAATTGGTCGTTAATCACTTCAACCCTCGTGTTAAAACATCAAACTACAATTCTAGTCAACCAAACACTAACATTCAAACTACAACTAGTTGACCAATCTAACGAACACCAATGAACATGATTTTTAAGTATGATATACTAGACATACCTAGGAGGATTTTGGTGCAAAAGCCTCAATCAAAACAGTCCCAAAAAGGTTAGAATTGACAGCCATCCGGTAAGCCTACAACATGCAATTTAACGATCAATACGCGTGGTATAAAGAACAATTAAGGTGTAAAAGACTTGGGGAATCATAGAACTAACCTTAAATTGATGTTTTATGCTTAAACCTTGGCTGGAAAGAAGAAAATCGCAGGGTGGGGGGTGGTTGGAGAGCTGCTGATCGGACATGCAAGGGGGCTAGAGTTTAGGTTTTTTTTTATGATAACATAAAACATGTTTACACTCTAGCCCTTCTAATTTAAGAGATATGAAAACTTGGAAGGAAATATTAGATAACTTAACGTACCAGGAAGATGATAGGGTCAACGAAATATGCCGGATAACTCCCAAAAAGTATACATACTTTACAAGCTTAATTCTTTGAACCGCAAAATTAACGGGTGTTACATCTACAGAATGCTTGAGAGGGTGTCGTGTCATTCAAAGAATGCATGCAAGCAAGGTCTAAATTTGTTGGTCTAAAGAATGTAGGCCTAAAAAATTTGTAGGTATTATATATTCTGATTCCAATAAAATTTATATCTAAGTTAGGAACAACACATGCATGAAACTATATATTTAGATTTTTTTTTTCGAACAGTAGCATATTAGATTTAATTAAACACAAATCATTACAACTTAATAGAAAAAAGGTAATGATAAATGTTAAATTTCATGATTGTGAATTATTAGATTAATAGTAAATAGTAATTGAAGTTGAATCAAAAAGCTTGATTAAAGTTTTAATGATGAATGAAGAAAAAGGGGTTGGGGATTGTGGAATAGGAGAGAGAAGAGATAGGTTTTTGAAATAATTACATCTTAGACCCTTGTTTTTAAGTGAGTTAACAATAATGGATATAACCCTTTACTAGTAAAACTAATGGAAGACTAACCAAGTTAACTGAGGACTAACCAAACAAACTTTAATGAACCTAAATGTACAAACCGAGTCGATTATTTCATATTTGCAAATTATAAACGATACAAATGTATAATAAAAAAGAATTGAAATAATTAATAAACGATTGAATTTTTATTATATCAAAAACGGGCCGGCTTTAATACGACAAAATAGACGAATGTCGCAATGTGAACATATACGCCGTATATGTTATACGGCGTATATACTTATTGTTAGGCTATATTTGTGGTTTATGCTTGTAGGTTGGGCTTAGGTAGGGTATATTATGTAAACCGAGAACTTTATGGTTCTCGGTGGGCTTTGGGCTTTTGTTGGGCTAGTATGCTGGTACCCTATATATATAGATGTCTTTGTATAGGGTTAGGGTTGTTCGTTCACGTGTGATTTTGGCCGTCTAAGGGTTATGATAGACGAGTATTGTACTGTTAGTGCTTAAGCACCCGACGTTAATATTAACGTGTGTTTTGAAGCCATTTGTGTGTTTTTACGTGTTTGTGTTTGTTAGTGTTCTTGAATCATCTAGCGTTGGATTTCCGCACCAACACCTAGATTGTTGATATCATATTTGTAGTGATCTAGATTCGGGACTTACAATTGGTATCAGAGCCTTAGACCTATTCAGGCTCGTTATTATGATATCAAGGATTTAAGATTTTGATCTTTGGTGGTTGTGGTTGATTTTCCGGTGATACTCTCGTCGGAGAAGGAAAAAGTTATTTTTTTGAAGATTGAAGATTGACCTAATCTTGGTTAAAATTCAAATCCCAAAGATTTCAGAATTTAATTTGTTACCAAAATTATCTAGTCAAAGCATCTTTGGGTTTCCTGGAAGTTCTCGGACAATTTTCATTGTTTTCGGCCAGTATTTGATCGTTCTCGGTGAAATTTATTGGTTCTCGGCCAAATCTGCCAGTTCTCGACCAAGTTTGTCAGTTCTCGGCTACATCCAATTGTTCTCGGTTGACTAAGATTGTTCTCTCTTGATTTCCATTATTCTCGGTCAAGTAAGAGTGTTTTCTGTTGACTTCCTAGTTCTCGGTCAATATTGGTGTTCTCTGTTGACTAAAGACTTTCTCGGTAAATTTTTTGGTTCTCGGCTCAGTAAACTGTAGGCTCTATTTGGGCCTGATTGGTTTGATTTGGGCCTGATACTTGGACTAGGACTATAAAACTTTCTGGACTAAAATCAAGAAACTAATTTAAAAATGGATCAGTTAACGAACAACAATGTATCATCAAATGCTATACTTCATCAAGAACTGGATTCCAAAATGGGGACAACTACTCGTGTGCCTCGTCTATTGTCTCATGAGGGGTTCAGTGAGTGGAAATTTCGATTTGAGAAGTATGTTAAAATGAAAGATGCTAAGATCTGGAGAAGCATAGTTAGAGGACCCCAAATCATCACGTATCAATGTGAGAATTCAACTGAGGTTGTTGTGAAGCCTGTTGCACAGTATGATGATGATGACTTTGCTAAAGTTGAAGAGGATGAAAGGGCCCTATCAACCTTAACTATGGCTCTCTCACCTGAGATCGCTTTAAGTTTTAGAGAACTTCAATCTGCCAAGGAGTTGTGGGAGGCGTTGATTGAGGTGTATGAAGGAAATGAAGACATGAAGAGAAGTCGCCAAGATTTGTTGCGACAGAAATTTAATATGTTCAATCATGTGTTGGGAGAATTGTTGGAGACACAACTTCAAAGATTCATAGCTCTTGTGACTGAGATGAGATCCACAAGCATTTATCTGGCAACGTCTGAAATAAACAACAAGTTGGTGAACTCATTACCCAAAAGCTGGGATATCAATGTTGCGGTTATCAAGAAGACTAAAGATCTCAACAGAATGTCTATCTCTGAGATGATGGCTACTATTAAGGCATGTGAAATGGACGACCGACAACGTGCAATAAATCATGCGAATTCTTACAGTGTAGCTGGTTACAACGTTGCTTCCAACAATGCTCTTATTTCTTAAGATAGTTTCTCTATGTTCAAGGCCACTCTGCAACCTCCAACCCAAGGAAAATTTCAGATGTTTAAGTCCACTCAAGGCTAGTCTTCCTCTACTCTGCCTCAACAAGCTCCAGTTTTCTTCACCAAGTCTGCACAACCTTCATCTCCTGGCACTGCTCAAGGTCAGAATTCAAGCCAGTTTCCCCCATTCAGAGAGAGACTCAGGAGAACATAGCTCTAATGGCAGGGTTCATGAACTGCTATAATGCATTTCTAGCTGGAGACTTGGTTCAACCAGTTGTGGCTGCTGAACTCGATCAGATTCACCCTGATGATGTTGAGGAAATGGATATTGCTTGGCAAATAGCCATGGTAGTGTTTCGTGCCAAGAAATTCACTAAGAGGACTGGTAGAAACAATTGGAACATGCCTAATAATCAGAAGGTGGGTTTTAACAAGAAAACTCTGAGATGCTATAACTGTCACGAGCCGGGTCATTTTGCTCGTGAATGTACTAACCTAGCGAAGGAAGGAAACACAGAAAGGGCGCTGGTTCTAGTGGGTAATGCTAGGGGAGATGTTGGTGAGAGTTTGGGAAATGGTGAAAGGGGATTGATTGCTCAACAGTTCTCTTGGGAGGATCAGATGGCTGCTCTCAACATTGGAAATCAGACCACAAATTTTGCAAATATTGAAGTCATTGAAGAGGAAAACGCTGCTGAGGAGCAAGTCAAGGAACTTCAATTCGCATTCATGGCGTTCATTCCCTCCAGCTCATCTGAGGTAAGCTTTCAACCATGTTCTCTAGATTGTGTTGATAAAATCAACTTATATAAACTTCATAATGATAACTTGATCAGAGACATGGAAAGAGTAAAATTAGAAAACTTTAAACTTAAGAAAAATGAAAAATCCTTCTTAGATAACATAGAAGCATATAAAAAGGATCTCTCTAAGCTTAAGTCTGAATTCAGCATAAAGTGTTGTCACCACCAGATGCCAAGCAGGAAATTGCTGAATTAACTGCTAAACTGAAAGCCTCCAAATTGGAAATTTTGAACTTAAATGCTAAATTTGAAACAGCTGAACTTGATTTTAAAAAGTTCGAGGGTTCCAGTAAGGTAGTTAATTCAATGATTGACAATCAATTATGGTGGAAGGAGAAGGAAGGTGAGGGATTAGGATACAGCAAGGTACTTCCCACCTTACAATGACAACTATGTTCAACTTCCTGTCACCAAAGAACAGGAAGAAAAGGTACATGACATGAAGTACGGTAAACATGATAAGAATGACGTATCTGATCATGTGAGTGCATCCACCTCAGGAGTGAACGATACTAACGTGTTTACTTCATGTGCAGAGAAAGTAATTGTTGAGGATTGGACTGATGAGGATGATGAAGCTTGTGTTTCGTTTACTAAAGACTTTAATTCTGATGTTACTTTAAAACTACCTGCTTTGGATTCTGTTATTCCGAATGTTTGTGTGGGCTCTGTTTTAAAGAGCGACAATTCTTGTGTGGTTGATTCAGTTGAAACTTTAAATTCTGATAATGTGGTTTCAAATAAAATTGAAAAATCCAAAAATTTCAACAAGTATTTACCACCAAAATTTGTTAAAGAGGGATGCTCTAATGACAAACAAGGTGATAAGTTTCACAATGTGAAACATGGTTCCCGCAAGTTTAAACAAACTGGTCCACACAACCAGTCCAGACAAGGAGTTGCCCAAAATGATTTTTACATAAAGAGACAAACGTGTTTTAACTGTGGCACTCCCGGTCATATTGCCAGAAATTGTCCACATCGTCCATATGTTCCATATTATGGATTTTATCAGAGGAATATGCCCAATATGTCTCAAAATTCATATAGGCAAAGATTTAGGCATCATACAGCTAATCCCTCTGACGGTGATTGGAACCGAAACAAATCTGGCAGGTTTAGTCCTCATTAGACCAAGCCTAACATGTCTCGGAAAAGGGGTAGAAACCATGTTTCTCCTTCAAAAAATAACTCGATTTCTAAATTTCGGCATGTCAAGAGAACAAATTCGTTTGTTCCCTCTACACGCAAACCAGAGACCAAACCATCCATTCGTACAAACAACAACAATTCCTTTAATGGTAAGTATAAATGGATGCCTAAGTCTCTGGTAAAGATGGTTTCTTCTTCCATGTTAGATAATCGAGAAGATATGTCATGGCAGCCCGTAAGTAGTATAGATGAGTCAGGTGTACCCAGTGTCACTATAAACTGGGTGCCAAAATCTAACTAATCCCGTACTTTGTGCAAGAGCAGCTATAGAGGAATATCATTAGACCTTGGTATGTTGATAGTGGTTGTTCCAGGCACATGACAGGAGACATTTCCCAGCTACACGACATTCAAACTTTTTACGGTGGGTATGTGTCCTTTGCTGGTGGAGAAAAGGGAAAGATCACACAGAAGGGTACTGTAAGTAACGGTGTTCTAAAATTTGAAAATGTTAATTTCGTTCCTGAATTGAAGCACAGTTTGCTGAGCGTGTCACAAATCTGTCACAAAGGGTTTTCAACTCATTTTACTAAGAAAGAATGTTTGGTTTTAAAACCTGGTATCATTATACCAGAAGACTGGATTCTTGTTCGATCACAACGAAAATATAATGCTTATGTGATTGACATGAACAAAAATGTTCCTGATGAAATAACATACTTGTTTTCAAAAGTGTCGGAACACAATGCTATGCTTTGGCATCGTCGTCTTGGTCATGCAAATATGAAAAATCTAAACCGACTTGCTAAAAATGATTTGGTACGTGGATTACCCGTTAAGGATTTTGTTACCATTGAAAAGTGTGTGGCTTGTGCTTTGTTTAGAGGATTGAGTCTTTTTGAGTGTAAACTCGTACATATCTTCTTAATTTGTACAATTTTAGGGGGAGAAAAATCAAAAAGCCAAAAATAGTGTGTGTGCGTGAATAATTAATATATATATATATATATATATATATTGTGTGTTTGTAAGTTTCATTTTCGCTTAAAATTATGTCGGTTGCTTAAGTTTGAAGAACATATACTTGTATATGTTTGGTCCGGTGATCTACTTGTAGAGTCACAGAGGATAGCCATTTGTCTAAAGACTGAAAGCATCTGGGGCGATTGTGATATGTTTTGTGTTTTGAATTTTTTCACTTAAAATTATGTCGGTAACTCTAAGTTGGAAGGACATGTAATTTCATATGTGTTTGGTCCCGTTAATCACTTGTGGACATACGGGATAGCCATTTACCTGTAACCTAAGAGTGACCGGGGTGATCGAGTCTCAAAACTGTCTTTTGGGAAATGATATTACTATTCAGTTAACAGCTTTTGGGAAGCTTCAAATATTTTCAAACGAAAATTGATCCAACCTTTGGAAAATGATAGATATATTGTTTCTGTGTGCCTAACGGGTGAAGTTATTAAGCTCAAAAGGCTCTAGAAAAGTCATTGATTTGTATGGTTGCTTTCCATGATGCATAAAAGTTGAAGTGATATAAACTAAATCTACTAAACTTATTGTGGAGAGTCATTTTGAAAATATTTGCATGTCCCTAGACACATCTCTCCGAATGATAGGCAAAAAAGCAATTACCCAGTCATACACGAGCCGGTTAGTATCTTGATCGCCAAAAAGGTTCTATTTCATATTAAAAAAAAATATCATTTAATTTATCATTAAATTGTTTTTTAAAAGTTTAAAGGGGTCTTAGGGAACTACAGGGGTGGGGCACTCAAATAAGTCCTAAACACCCTGAATGTAAGGCTTGTAAGTCTGGTTGGCATGTAAGTCCAACGTTCAACCTTAAAGCTTAAAATCATTTTGTATAGAGAAAAATACTTTGATCAAGTACTAAGGGGTTGGAGTCAAATTGGGGTGATCTGGGGAAAGCTAAATACGCCTTGAGAATAGATAAGGGGCATCAGAGGTCCATAAGTGATGTCCATGTAAGATTTATGCCGAACTGAACCTAATTCATATCACTGATGCAATGAAAGTCATGCTAAGTTTTGTTTTACCTGCTATCAACCTGTCTCTTTATGTTATAATAACACTAAACATGAATCCTTGTGACATCATCTTAAACAATATGATTTCATGTTCGGATCTTTTCGTAAAAGACGGCGATTTTACAAAACTGAAATTTGTTTTACCTGCTATCAACTTGTTTTCTTTATGTTTTATGTTTTTTTATTATTTTCTTTATATCGAAATCACTCTCCTCGAAACATGTGATTTAACTGGGTCATTTTCAATGTGTTTATATATCTTTGGGCTTTAGACTGGATTGCCAGGTATGAGATTACATGTCTTTGGGCTGAAACAAAGGGTTGGGCTTGTTTGTGGGTTCTCGGCCCATCTCTTTTGGGTATAAATAATATTTATCCCAGATTTTGTTCTCATTCATTCAATAACACTTTCAAATTCTCTCAAACCACTCAGCCGAAAATCCCACAAACATAAGCTAATCACATTCTATTGTATTTGGTGCTCTTTTGATCGTGTTACAGGTAATGAGTGATCTCTAAACTGCTTACTCTTGTGAGATGCAAGGATTTAAGCCGTCATTGACTTGGAGAATTGTTTTAGGGTTAATTGTTGGATGTTAAAGGGGTTGCGTTGCAGGATTAATGGAGATTTCGGTGACTTGGAGAAGACGACACACATTCCAAGAAGAAACCCAAAGGTTTCTCTGTCCCCAGCTGTCAAGGAGTTCTCGGTTGACTTTCGTTGACCGAGATCTCCCAGCCTTGACCGAGAACTCATGTTCTCGGTTGACTTTCGTTGACCGAAAACGTTGGGATTAACCAAGAACTCATGTTCTCGGTCAATCTGGACAGAAAACACTTGTTTTTGACAGAAAACCTTATTAGACCGAAATCTCTTGTTGACAGAAAACTGATTGTGGACCGAGATCAATTGTGACACTATTATTATATTTTTCTATTGGCCCACCAAATGTGATCTTGTCATCATTAGCCCCTCATGTTTTAAAAATGACTAATTTGCTTTAAAATATAACTATAGTCAAGTTTGTATTTACTAACTTGATTTGTTTGGTGCAGAAATGGCTGATCAAGCTCCGTTAAAGTTTGTGGACACACATATCATAGTTGGACATTTGTTTGATCCACCACTGGCCCACAAGGAATTCAAGTCTATGATTGTTGGCCTCAACACTTGCAGGATCTCTCACGCATTACGAGAAAACCCTGTCATTTGCAGAAAGATGATCACAGATTTTTGGAATAATGCCTCAATCAATCCACGAGGAGCAGATGGAGTTGTGTCGATAGACTTCAAAGTGCAGAATAAGCCGGTCGTCATCACAGAGACTATTATAGGGGATGTGCTTTTGTTTGGTGATCAACCTGATCACCCGACAGAATACTCTGCTACTGCTGTCTCTGAGATTCTTACCAGGATGGGTTATGAGGGTGCTTATCCTCCAGCAATCAAGAAAGTATTTCACCCATACTGGAGGTTTTTGATACACACGTTCTTCACATGCGTGTCAGGAAGAAAGGGGGGATCTGACGAGATCAGTCATACTCAGATGTCTGCTATTGTTGCTCTGATCATGGATTGGAATTATAACTATTCCAAGTTCGTTTTTAATGAAATGATGAGCAATCTGAAAGGGAAGAAGAAAGAGATGTTCCTCATGTATCCCAGATTTCTGCAAATGATTTTTGACTTTCACTACACCGACCTTGTCAAATCTGTTGATACATTGGACATGATGTCATGGGACCCAACACCTTTGGGTTAATGAAGCAGTCCAGGAAAGGCTCCAAGATTGTCTATCAGGGCCTCAATGCTCTAGAAAAGTTTGGTAAATTTGCTGAGACTGAAGCTGTACCAGTTACAGCTCAAATTGTCGATGAACATGTGACACCTGTTCAAAGGCAGTCTACTGCATTCGAGATCAGTTCAGAGGAAGAAGAAGAGACAGAACACCGTGAAAAGGATACTGCTCTGACTGATGAGCAATTAAGAGATTTTGAAGCCTTCAAAGAATTATTACAGTCAACCGCTCTGAAGCCTCCTCAGGCAATTGTTGTAAATGAAGAAGTTGAAATACCTGAGGAACCAGCCGCTGATCTCATTGCACGAAAGCGTAGAAAGAAAGATCCGAGATCGGGTGTGCTGGTTCGTGAAACTGAAACAACAACGACAACACCAGCAACAACAACAACCACTAGCCTACAGCAACAATCACAACCTGAGTCACAAGCTCCAGAGACTCAAGTTGAACCATGTTCATCCACTGCAGAATCACTGACTCAAGATCAGATGCTTGATGACATTGCTCGTGATTTTGATTTTGAGTCAGATATTCCATCCACTGATGAGGCTACTATGCCATACACTGATGTTGCCTCTAGATATTCTGTCCCGTCCAATCTGGGTCAGTCAAGCTCAAATGTTTCCGAAAAGGTTGCTCAGATTCTGGCTATACAAGAAAGATATTTGCAAGATAAAGGCAAGGGAGTGGTGCTTGAAGATGCTCCCGTTGATGTGCAAGCTCTTCAACGTAGAGTCTTTGAACTTGAACAAGATTCTGTCGTGAAAGATGTGCGTATTCAAGAGCTGGAAGCCAGCAATTCTGATAAAGATTCCAAGATCAAAGAGCTTCAGTCCAACATGGGAGAGTTAACTGCCGTTTATCTAGACCTCCAACAAAAACTCGTTCAGAAGTTTGGAGATGAATTCAAGAGCAGTGATGATAAAACCTCAAAAATGCCCAACGTTGATCAAAGTGGTAGATCTACTGTTCGTCAGGCTGAAAGTATAGATGAATCTGAGGCGCTGAAACAGTATCTATCTGAACCTCCACTCACCAAAGAAAAGTCGGATAGAATTCAGAAGAAGCTGCTGGTGATGAAAAACTCCAATCAGAATGTTGAATCATCCGATCACCCAGACAGATTCGTTGTTACTCTTCAAAAGGGTTTTCGGATAAGTATGGAGATCATTCTGGAGTTGTGTGATGGGGTTTTGATGCTGAAAAGAACATGTGGTGGGTTAAACGGAAGCCCGGGACCATTGAGTACTATAATAAGATGAAAGACTTTGGTTCTTGGACTAAGGTGGATCTCAGTGATTTGATAAACTCCCCATTCCACAATCCAACAAATGATAAACATGGTAGGGATTTCTGGAACTTTCTGAGAAATCAAGTTGATCAAGGCTTTCCAAAGATGCCAACTGCAGACTCGTTCTTGAAGAAAGCAAAGGGGGTCGTGGATCCAAAGACAGGAAAGACAATGGTCAATGTCATGTGGCCTGCTACAAAGAAAGTCACTCGTATTCCTGTGCCTAAAGCTATTCCAGATGGTACTCTGGATAATATGAGATTCTGGATGTATGATAGTGAAACTGCTACCGTGGTTGTACGTCTGCAGAAGGGCAAAGGGCAGTATAGATTTGTTGACCCACGAGATCTGCTGAAGCTTGGAGAGAAAGACATCAAAACACTCAGTGCATTTCAGATAATTACCGATCCGATTTTTGAACCGGCTGCAAAAGAATATACAAGCATGGTGGCTTTTATTATCAGATGCAAATTTTGGGCAGGTGGTTTGAAAGACGCTGACATTGATTATATGGAGCATGATTGAGAACCAAGCTACAAACCAAGGGGGAGATTGTTGGGCCTGGTTATTTGGTTTGTACTTAGTATGTTTGTTTTGTTTGGGATGTGTATGTAAACCGAATGGATCTCGGTGGGCTTTTGGTTATGGGCTTGAGTGGTTAAGTCCCTATATATATATAGAATGCATTGTATAGGGTTAAAAGGTTGTTCGTTCACGTGTGATTTTGGCCGTCTAAGGGTTATCATAGACGAGTATTGTACTGTTAGTGCTTAAGCACCCGACGTTAAATTAACGTGTGTTTTGAAACCATTTGTGTGTTTTTACGTGTTTGTGTTTGTTAGTGTTCTTGAATCATCTAGCGTTGGATTTCCGCACCAACACCTAGATTGTTGATATCATATTTGTAGTGATCCAGATTCAGGACTTACAACTGGTATCAGAGCAATAAACTAAGGGGGAGAATGTTGGGCTATATTTGTGGTTTATGCTTGTAGGTTGGGCTTAGGTAGTGTATATTATGTAAACCGAGAACTTTATGGTTCTCGGTGGGCTTTGGGCTTTTGTTGGGCTAGTATGCTGGTACCCTATATATATAGATGTCTTTGTATAGGGTTAGGGTTGTTCGTTCACGTGTGATTTTGGCTGTCTAAGGGTTATGATAGACGAGTATTGTACTGTTAGTGCTTAAGCACTCGACGTTAATGTTAACGTGTGTTTTGAAACCATTTGTGTGTTTTTACGTGTTGGTGTTTGTTAGTGTTCTTGAATCATCTAGCGTTGGATTTCCACACCAACACCTAGATTGTTGATATCATATTTGTAGTGATCCAGATTCGGGACTTACACTTATGCGCTGTATATATATATATATATATATATATATATATATATATATATATATATATATATATATATATATATATATAGTTTGTAATTTTCTTTCTTGTAACTTTTTATTCTGATTGAAATAAAATTTCTTCATTCTTTTCTCTTTTCGTTCTGTGTCATCGTTCTTCAAAAATTACACACTTTGATTACGACATTACGTTACGGGTCATATGGTTCATTTTACGGTTTGAAAAACCGGGTTTTATGGTACAATTAATGTTTTGGAATTACCGGCTGATATATTAATAGGAATAAAATAATTGGATCTATATAACTTTTATAAAAAGTAAAATAATGTAATTTTGTCTCGTATAGTAGATCGTCAAAAATACATCAACAACCAAGCGTCAAACTTAATATTTCATACAAAGTTAAAGAATAACAAATAACAATTTGATTTACTTATTATTGGTATTTGAACTTGCAAGACGTTGGCCTAGTACTGTAACTCCCATGTACCTGAATCAAATTAAAACCAATTATCATCATTTACTTATTGCACATGATATTCAAAAATCATATGATAATTTTAAGCTGATACAAATTGAAGTACCTTCCAAGCATCAAAAGGCTTGCTTGAGGATTAGTTCTGGGAGAGTTAAGTAATGTTGATCCATCAATTACTCGTAGGGACGCCACACCAAAAACTTTATAATCCGGACCTACTTTTCCAATATGGCAACCACCATGATAATGCCAAATAGACCTTATAGTGTCCTTGCAATATTGTTCCAACGACAAAATCACCATATTAATTTACTGCCTTTTTGTTATATATATCGCCAAATTTGATCTATCTGATATACAAATTCTAGTTACCTGAGGGGAAAATCCTTGATAGGCTGAAGGGTTCGCAAAGATCAAATTAAGGCTGCCAGCTTCCTCTATATAGCTACAAAATGAAGTGATGCCAACAACTTGGAATATGGATGCCTCAACTGGAATGCGAGAAGGAATGAAGATGGAGTTTTGTTGGTTATCTGCCATGCCTTTGCCGATGAAAGGTTGCTCAAGGACGACTTTAATGTTATAGGTATCAAGTTGTTCTTTTGGACCTATGCAACTCAACACCAAAAGTTGTTGGCTTCCAAGTGCACCAGCACATACTATGATTTCATCCTTTTCTCTACCCTTTAGAATAGCCATGTGCTTATTATTGGCTAAATCTTCAAACACGACCCCATAAGCTTGAAGCGTTAATCACTCATCATCAAAGTATAAGGGGTCGTATTGTAATTGTTATAAATATGTTTAAGTCATACTTAAACATGTATGTAAGTATTGGGGTTAGAGTATCAACTTGTTAAGTTTGTAACTTTTAAAAACACGTGTCTGCATCTTGTTGTTCTTGAAACGTGGCAACCCTAATCATCAAACCTTTTAGTGATCTATAAATAGGGGCAACATCAGAACATTTATTTCATTCAATCCAAGTTCAAGTTATTCAAGAAAGATTGTTGTTCATTTATCATTGTTCATCTTATCAATTCATTGTTAAAGATCCAACATTAGGCCAACAATTGGTATTAGAGCATTAGGATTTTTGAATTGATTATTGTCTTGAACAATTG
Organism: Bidens hawaiensis; assembly: GCF_021521415.1. Classification (NCBI taxonomy): domain Eukaryota; kingdom Viridiplantae; phylum Streptophyta; class Magnoliopsida; order Asterales; family Asteraceae; genus Bidens; species Bidens hawaiensis. The sequence continues at coordinate 75,240 of NW_027492940.1, read as the reverse complement.
AAGATAGTTGGAGGATAATACCGATATCAGAAAAGAAATCCGGGCAGAATTAAAAGTGCAGCACCAGATTCCGGTAGCAACTGCAGTTTCCGATGAAAATTTCTAGATTTCGGCGAGACTCCGACAGCCACATTTTTCCGGCGACAGGTTGTTTTTCCAGCGAACTTTTTCTGGGCAAAAAATTGAACAACGAAGGTTAGAAACAGTGTTCCACGTTAGTATATTGGAGGTTCTGGCAAAGAAAAAAACGCAGCAGCAGGTTACTTCCAAAAAAACATTTTTCCGGCGAGATTCTGACAAAATTCATTTTTCCGGCAGGTTGTTTTTCAGGCAGAACTTGAACAAGAGTAAGGGCTGGTGGTTTCCAGCAGTGGTACAATAGCGGAATAAGGTGTTTTGGAATACACGATTTCCGGCAAACCCGGTTTTTTTGACAACAAAAATTTGGTAAAAATTCTTGTGAGAAGAAGCGGTTTTTGAAGATTAAACTTAGGAATAGTGGCAGTGGTGAATTCCAGTTTCAAATTCAACAAATAAGGAGGTAAATTTGTTGAGGGTAGCGGTGCGACTTTCCGGTGGTATAAAAAGTGCGTCGTCGTAGATTTTTCCAGCGGGGTAATCGGAAGTCAAGGATGTAACACCCCGGCTTTAAGCGGAATACGTCCGGGTATAACGTACAAATCACTCATAAGCTCGTAACGCTATTAAAGCGACAATAATTATATTTATTTCATTTCAGTAAATCACAAGTACACAATTTGGCATTAATCAAATAACAATACAAAAACTTTGAATTTCATTATGATATGTTTCTAATAACCTAATGGTCCAACTATCTAGTCTTCAATCCTTAAATTAAACTTCAACTTGCAGCACGTTTAAAATAATATATTTTGTCAACAACAATGTTGGTGAGAATTCATAAAGTTTTGCATATGTATATAATACGAAAAGTGTAAAATTCACAAGTCAAGATGTAATGTCTCAATCGTAATGTAAAAGAAAAGTAAATACATGATATTCCCGTTAGCTTGACATAAGTCAAATCTACTAAGGAACTCCCGTTCGCCGAGCTACTTGGAGTATAGATAATGATAATGATACCGTCATTTATTAACAAAAGTTGAAAAATGGGCAGCGCAGGTACGTCCCGTCGGACCCTCCCACTTTGTGTTTGAGTATTTGTATGAGTCTATTCCACCAACGAAAACAATAAACAACTAGCACATAATGTGACATCTGCCCCGATCCGACCTGACCCAGGTACCCGTTTCTCTGATCCGATCTTTTTCTTTTATGATTTAATATTTATTTATACTTATATTTTACTTTAAATAATAATAATATATTTTCCTTCCCGCTCTTTCTTTCCGCCGTCCCGTCCCTCTTCCTCCTTTCTTTCCGCCTTCTTTTCCCTCTTGTCGCCGTCCCGCCCTTAAGCCTGGTTTCCCTCTAACTCTTTGCTTGTCCTTTGTTCCTTCCCGCCTAAGGTTGTCTGCGCAGCTCCACGCGCCAGACCCCTTACAAGGAATCCTGCGTGAAGACCATCTGTTCCAGCGATACGCGAGACGAACTCTTCTCGCAGCGCGCTAAGAATTGTAATCCTTCTCGCAGCGCGCTAAGAACGGTAGTTCTTCCCGCGACGCGCTAAGGATCGTAGTTCTTCTCGCAGCGCGCTAAGAATCGTAGTTCATCCCTCGACGCGCGAAGAATTATAGTTCTTCCTGCGGCGCGCCAGGAATTGTAGTTCCTCACGCGGCGCGCTAGAAATGTGATTCTTCCCGCGGCGCGCTAAGAAATGTGATTCTTCCTGCGGCGCGCCTTAGCCTTCTCGCGCGCAGCTTTCTCGCGCTAGACTTATCTTTTCTTCTGTTTTATCCAGCCTGTTTGCTTTTGTGTTGTCTTATCTTTTGTGCTGTTGACCTGACCTATCTTATGTCTGAAAAGTTACTTTTGGCGCAGCATGCGCACCAACCCCATTGGTTGACAGAAAAAGTGACTGACATTATCTTTTGAGATCTGCTTTTTCCATGCTTGACCAGTACCTTTATCTGATCCGCCCATGCTTTTTACTGTTCCCTGTCAGCTTTATCTTGCCCCCCTGCAGCTGCCATATCTTTTGATATCTTTTGCTTTTGGAATCTTTTGCTTTTTGAGATCTTTTCCCCTTTTCTAGGGATTGTGTTCCCTAGGGTTTCTCTATAAATAATAATGTTATTTTCCTAACACATCACACACAAGCACTTAATCTCTCCTGTTCTTCCTTGCTCTCTGCCGTTGATCCTCTGCCGTCTCTCTCCTTGCCTTCGTCTTCCTCCCTGTTCTGCCCTGCTTTTTCGGTAATATATTATATATAATAATTTACTTATTAATTATGCTAACTTATAATCAAGACTTAAAACAAGTCATTAAAACAATAATCTTGTTTATAGGTTAACTTGTGCTTGTTTAAAGTTGGTTCTTGCTTTATCTTACACCGCATCGTTTATCATGTGAGTAATCTCGTACCTAATCCCTTTTTATTTTTAATGTTTTGGGATGTTCATGTGTTCGTACAAACTTAGAGTCTTAAACTTGTTTATGAACTTTAGTCGCGCAGTATCCCATGTGTTGAGGACGTTTACTTGGCTGTTTATTTGTATGTGTGTATCATTAACCGCTTTGTTCGGCCTATTCCGAAGTTTTCATGGATCCATTAGATGAACACGGGAGACCTATCGTTTACGGTTTTCTTTGTTTACACTTGCACAGATGTTTTCTCGTTTTTGTGCTCATTTGGGAGCACGGATTGAACTATGAACTATGAGCTATGATCTATTTAGGCTTGATCACAATCTGATTACACCCTTGTTAAACACCAGACATACACGTGTTGCGCGCAGATTTATTGTTATCTATGTATGATATTAAACTTGATTTCTCACCAACACGCAAGTGTTTGACGTTTATTTTAACACATGTTCAGGTTTGCAGTAGCTGTTTTGGAGCTTGTGGACACATAGGAAGTTTTCTTTATTTTGGACCTAGATTAAAATGTATCAAGACAAGTTATTTGTTGTTCTAATATTTTGCCTTGTAATATATTGATTTATGTTATCTTGTGTTTACTTTGCGCGTGCGCGAATGAATGTATTTATTAAATATTGACACCCAATAGTGTCACGAGTAATGAAACAATATGTGGCGCCCCGATGTATAATCCGCCTTTGGTCGGGGTGTTACAGATTGGTATCAGAGCTCGTCGACTTTAGGATAGGTGGTTAGACGTAACGGCCTAGAATACCTAAGAGTCCCTTCTCGCGCATGAGAGAAGTCTCATGTTTGCACGCTTATTGTTAATTACTCGTTATTTATGAATATGCTCGCGCTTGCGCAGTATATGATTTTATGTTTTATTCCGCGATATTTCGATTTTTGTTGAATTTCGATTTTTATTGATTTTTCTTACATATTCGTTTGTTGGATTTGAAAATCCGAAAAGTCATGGTGATACATGAATAGTTGATTTTCAATTTCCATTTACGATTATGTTCTGAGGTTGGAGACTTGAAAAGTCATGGTGATACATGAATTGTCAACCTCCAATACTCATTTTCTTGTATATTTTATATTGAAGATTGAAAAGTCATGGTGATACATGAATCGTCAATCTCCAATACTCGTTTGCCCGTATATTTTAAATTGGGAATTCGGAAAGTCATGGTGATACATGAATTGTCGATTCTTGATTCGAATTTGTTACCTTTATTAAGTCTGCATTTAGGGTCATTTATTTTACTTTAACTTTTGATAGTATCTAACTCCGCGAAACCAAGCTTTATAAGGTTATACTTTGCGATAAAACCAGGATATTAACTAAAATTAAAACTTTTATAGAATGCCTCCACTATCAGCTCGCCATCTCAAGAAGAAAGAAGCCGCGCGCAGACGTTCGCTGCAACGTTCCCAGGAAATGGCCGCCGCAATAGCCTAAGCTTTGAGCCAAAACAATACCTCCGGTTACAATATTAAGTCCTTTAATGCGGGTAACCCTCCAAAGTTCACAGGCCTTGAAGGAGCCACCGTGATGCTCCAGTGGCTTGAGAAAATAGAAAACACTTTCCTCCACACCCAATGCCCCTCAGACAGACGAACCCTATATGCTTCCAGTGTCCTGGAATCTAGAGCGCTTACATGGTGGAATGGAGTAGCTCATGCGCGTGGCGCAGAAACTGCTTCTAGCATGACATGGGAGGAATTCAAGGAAATTCTGATGCGAGAATTCTGCCCTCCCAACGAAGTTAAGCGCCTGGAGGAAGAATTTTGGAATCTTAAGCAGTACAGTGGCGAAGCGCGCGAGTACGCGACGCGCTTCCATGAACTAAGTTTGCTTGTCCCTCACCTTGTTACCCCTTCCCGCCGAGCCATAAAGAAATTCCTTGGGGGTCTCCCCATGGAAATTCAAGATTCTGTATGGGCCAGAAACCCAGTAACCCTCTCTGACGCCATCGAGTTGGCCGCTGTGCTCAGCGACAACCATGTCAGAGCAGGAACCCTGTTCCTGCGGGGATCTGAAAAGACCAAACTCACCAAGACTGTTCCTGAACCAACAGAAACCAAACCAGAACCCTCAAACCGTAACAACCTCAAGCGCAGGCGCAAAGCCTATGCGCTTACCAACCCGCCCATTGTCCAGCAACCCATCTACCAACCTCCAGTTTACACGCCTACCCCACTGACAGCCTACCCAACACCTCCTGTAGTCCACAACTATGCCTTAACCAATCCCGCACTCCCTGCCCCGCCACCTAAGAAACCTTACACATGAAATCAACCCTTTTGCCCAACCTGTAGACTTCACCACCCAACCCAAACCCCGTGTCGACAATGTAACCGATGTGGCCGCGTTGGTCACTCTGCCGAATACTGTAGAGTCCCTCCCGCCAACCCAATTGCGCCAACACCACCAGTCTACCCGCAGAACCCACAACCAACCTACCAAAACCCACGACCCAGGTCGTGCTATAACTGCGGTGATCCCAGTCATTTCCGGAACGCGTGCCCGAGACTACAAGTGCAAATCACACAAGCGAATCCGGTGAACCAGATTTCAAACCAAGTGACGCGTGGACGAGCTTTTAATATAACCGCGCACCAAGCGCAAGCGAATAATGACGTAGTTAATGGTACATTTTTGCTTAACGGATTTTATGCTTCTGTACTTTTTGATACTGGCGCCGATCGAAGTTTTATCTCTCGCGCCTTTGAGCAGAAGCTTGCGCGACCGCGCGATAACTTAAAAGAAGATTTTTCAGTTGAATTGGCTAATGGTGAAACTATTTTAATAAACTCAGTGATTAAAGATTGCACGCTTAACCTTAACAAAAACGATTTTCTGATCGACCTCATCCCCATGCCTCTTGGAAGCTTTGATGTTATTATTGGTATGGACTGGCTTACGCATAATCGCGCCGAAGTTATTTGCGCCAAAAAGATGATTCGCATACCTCGAGAAAATGGTGATCTTCATATCTACGGCGAGAAACCCTCCCGCGGTCTTAAACTTATGTCTTGCGCCGAAGCCCGAAGGCTCATGCGGAAAAGGTGTATTGCATTTTTAGCCCATGTGGTTAAACCTGCTGAAAAAAAGAAGAAGCTTCGCGATATCCCTGTTGTGCGTGATTTTCCTGAAGTTTTTCCTGATGATCTTCCTGGTATCCCTCCCGCTCGTGAAGTCGAGTTCCGTATTGATCTTGTCCCTGGTGCTTCCCCCGTAGCTAAATCTCCTTATCGTCTTGCACCCGCTGAGATGCAAGAATTGGCAAGCCAACTTCAAGAGTTGACTGCTAAAGGATTCATTCGCCCTAGCTCTTCGCCCTGGGGTGCTCCGGTGTTGTTCGTAAAAAAGAAAGATGGATCGTTTCGCATGTGTATTGATTACCGCGAGTTGAACAAACTCACCATTAAAAACCGGTATCCCTTACCGCGTATTGACGACCTCTTTGATCAACTCCAAGGTGCCTCTTGTTTCTCGAAGATTGATCTCCGTTCTGGCTATCACCAGTTGCGCATCCGCGATGAAGATGTTCCGAAGACTGCTTTTCGAACTCGTTATGGCCATTTTGAATTCTTGGTCATGTCCTTCGGTTTAACCAACGCACCCGCCGTTTTCATGGATCTAATGAATCGGGTGTGTAGGCCTTTCTTGGATAAATTCGTGATTGTGTTTATCGATGATGTTCTGGTGTATTCTAAGACCAAGGCCGAGCATGAGCAACATCTTCGGTTGGTGTTGCAAAAGCTTAGAGCTGAGCAACTCTATGCTAAGCTTTCCAAGTGTGAATTTTGGTCTGATGAAGTACAGTTTCTTGGCCATGTTGTGAACAAGATGGGTATTCATGTCGACCCATCCAAGATTGAAGCAATCAAGAACTGGATTACGCCATCTACTCCTTCTGAGATCCGCTCCTTTCTGGGCTTAGCTGGTTATTATCGGCGATTCATTTCGAACTTCTCGAAGATCGCTTTGCCTTTAACAGCTTTAACGCACAAAGGTAAACCGTATATCTGGGGCTCGAAGCAAGAAGAAGCCTTTCTGACGCTCAAGCGTTTGTTGTGTGAAGCTCCTGTCCTTGCGCTACCTGAGGGTAATGATGATTTTGTCGTGTACTGCGATGCCTCCAACCAAGGTCTCGGTTGTGTTCTTATGCAACGAGGCAAGGTTATCGCTTACGCATCGAGGCAACTCAAGGTTCATGAAAAGAATTATACAACTCACGATCTCGAACTTGGTGCAGTTGTTTTTGCCTTGAAAATCTGGAGACACTACCTTTATGGTACTAAGTGTATCCTTTACACTGACCATAAAAGCCTTCAGCATATCTTTGATCAGAAGGAATTTAACATGAGGCAACGCCGATGGAACGAACTCATCAGCGATTACGATTGTGAGATCCGGTATCATCCTGGTAAGGCTAATGTGGTAGCCGATGCGCTCAGCCGAAAACCCTGCCAGCTTAACTGCATCTTGCCGCGCACGCAGCTTCACTTCGCGCCGATCCAAAGCAACCTTGAATCGCGCATTCGTGACGCGCAGCGCGCATCCATCAGTAATGGTAACCTTCGCGCCGAGTTAGCGTGTGGCGCGGAAGCGCACTTTGTTCTTAATCTGAGTGGAATTCTCTGTTATCTCAATCGCATCTGGATTCCCTTTGATGAGAATCTTCGCGCTGATATCCTGAGTGAAGCGCATAAATCTCGGTATTCTATTCATCCCGGCGCTGATAAGATGTACAAGGATTTGCGCATTACGTATTGGTGGCCCGGTATGAAGAAGGATATTGCTGTGTTCGTAGCTAAATGCCTGACTTGTTCTAAGGTAAAAGCTGAACACCAACGCCCATCTGGTTTGCTCGAACAACCAGAAATTCCTACGTGGAAATGGGAATGTGTAGCGATGGACTTCATTACCAAGTTACCTTTGACAGCAAGCAAACATGATAGCATTTGGGTAATAGTGGATCGTTTGACTAAGTCTGCTCACTTTCTGCCCATTCGTGAAAACTTCCGTGTTGAGCAACTCGCGCAGCTTTATGTCAAGGAAATTGTCTACCGCCATGGTACTCCTTTGAGCATCATATCCGATCGCGATGGCCGTTTTATATCTCGCTTTTGGAAATCTCTCCAATCTGCGCTAGGAACTCGCTTGGACATGAGTACTGCATATCATCCTCAGACTGACGGTCAGTCTGAGCGAACTATTCAAACTCTTGAGGATATGCTCCGATCTTGTGTTCTTGATTTTGGAGGTAATTGGGATTCGCACCTGCCTTTGATCGAGTTCTCTTATAACAACAGCTATCATTCCAGTATCGGTATGGCCCCATTTGAAGCACTTTACGGTCGTAAGTGCCGCTCCCCGATTTGTTGGAGCGAAGTGGGAGAAGCTCAAATCACAGGACCCGAACTTGTTCAAGAGACAACCGATAAAATCGCCAAGATCCGTGATCATCTGCTGACTGCCAGAAGCCGACAGAAGAGTTACGCAGATCGTAGGCGGAAGCCTCTCGAATTTCAAGTTGGTGATCTTGTTCTCCTCAAAGTGTCGCCCTGGAAGGGTGTTGTCCGCTTTGGGAAGAAAGGTAAGCTTGCTCCTCGATATGTTGGACCATTTAAGATTCTCGCGCGTGTAGGAAAAGTTGCCTACAGACTTGACCTGCCGCCCGCGCTCAGTAATGTGCATCCAACGTTCCATGTATCCAATCTCAAGAAGTGTTTAGCCGACGAGAACCTTCACATTCCACTTGATGAAGTTCAAATTGATGAATCTATGCATTTCGTTGAGAAGCCTGTTGAGATTATGGATCGCGAGGTTAAGCAAACCAAGCGCAGTCGCATCCCTATCGTGAAAATTCGCTGGGAGTCCAAGCGCGGAGCCGAGTTTACATGGGAAAGGGAAGATCAAATGAAGATCAAGTACCCGCACCTGTTCTCTGCGCAACCTACTTCGAGATAAATTTCGGGACGAAATTTCTTAAAGTAGGGGAGACTGTGACATCTGCCCCGATCCGACCCGACCCAGGTACCCGTTTCTCTGATCCGATCTTTTTCTTTTATGATTTAATATTTATTTATACTTATATTTTACTTTAAATAATAATAATATATTTTCCTTCCCGCTCTTTCTTTCCGCCGTCCCGTCCCTCTTCCTCCTTTCTTTCCGCCTTCTTTTCCCTCTTGTCGCCGTCCCGCCCTTAAGCCTGGTTTCCCTCTAACTCTTTGCTTGTCCTTTGTTCCTTCCCGCCTAAGGTTGTCTGCGCAGCTCCACGCGCCAGACCCCTTACAAGGAATCCTGCGTGAAGACCATCTGTTCCAGCGATACGCGAGACGAACTCTTCTCGCAGCGCGCTAAGAATTGTAATCCTTCTCGCAGCGCGCTAAGAACGGTAGTTCTTCCCGCGACGCGCTAAGGATCGTAGTTCTTCTCGCAGCGCGCTAAGAATCGTAGTTCATCCCTCGACGCGCGAAGAATTATAGTTCTTCCCGCGGCGCGCCAGGAATTGTAGTTCCTCACGCGGCGCGCTAAGAAATGTGATTCTTCCCGCGGCGTGCTAAGAAATGTGATTCTTCCCGCGGCGCGCCTTAGCCTTCTCGTGCGCAGCTTTCTCGCGCTAGACTTATCTTTTCTTCTGTTTTATCCAGCCTGTTTGCTTTTGTGTTGTCTTATCTTTTGTGCTGTTGACCTGACCTATCTTATGTCTGAAAAGTTACTTTTGGCGCAGCATGCGCACCAACCCCATTGGTTGACAGAAAAAGTGACTGACATTATCTTTTGAGATCTGCTTTTTCCATGCTTGACCAGTACCTTTATCTGATCCGCCCATGCTTTTTACTGTTCCCTGTCAGCTTTATCTTGCCCCCCTGCAGCTGCCATATCTTTTGATATCTTTTGCTTTTGGAATCTTTTGCTTTTTGAGATCTTTTCCCCTTTTCTAGGGATTGTGTTCCCTAGGGTTTCTCTATAAATAATAATGTTATTTTCCTAACACATCACACACAAGCACTTAATCTCTCCTGTTCTTCCTTGCTCTCTGCCGTTGATCCTCTGCCGTCTCTCTCCTTGCCTTCGTCTTCCTCCCTGTTCTGCCCTGCTTTTTCGGTAATATATTATATATAATAATTTACTTATTAATTATGCTAACTTATAATCAAGACTTAAAACAAGTCATTAAAACAATAATCTTGTTTATAGGTTAACTTGTGCTTGTTTAAAGTTGGTTCTTGCTTTATCTTACACCGCATCGTTTATCATGTGAGTAATCTCGTACCTAATCCCTTTTTATTTTTAATGTTTTGGGATGTTCATGTGTTCGTACAAACTTAGAGTCTTAAACTTGTTTATGAACTTTAGTCGCGCAGTATCCCATGTGTTGAGGACGTTTACTTGGCTGTTTATTTGTATGTGTGTATCATTAACCGCTTTGTTCGGCCTATTCCGAAGTTTTCATGGATCCATTAGATGAACACGGGAGACCTATCGTTTACGGTTTTCTTTGTTTACACTTGCACAGATGTTTTCTCGTTTTTGTGCTCATTTGGGAGCACGGATTGAACTATGAACTATGAGCTATGATCTATTTAGGCTTGATCACAATCTGATTACACCCTTGTTAAACACCAGACATACACGTGTTGCGCGCAGATTTATTGTTATCTATGTATGATATTAAACTTGATTTCTCACCAACACGCAAGTGTTTGACGTTTATTTTAACACATGTTCAGGTTTGCAGTAGCTGTTTTGGAGCTTGTGGACACATAGGAAGTTTTCTTTATTTTGGACCTAGATTAAAATGTATCAAGACAAGTTATTTGTTGTTCTAATATTTTGCCTTATAATATATTGATTTATGTTATCTTGTGTTTACTTTGCGCGTGCGCGAATGAATGTATTTATTAAATATTGACACCCAATAGTGTCACGAGTAATGAAACAATATGTGGCGCCCCGATGTATAATCCGCCTTTGGTCGGGGTGTTACACATAATCACATAATTTACAAGCAATATGATACGAAAAAAATATATACAAGACACGCATGTGAATTTTAGTTTACAACATGAAACATGAAATAACAAATAAAAGTTTAAAACGTGCTACACCCCAAAATGTGTAAAAGTAAAAAGAGGTACTGAAATATCGAAATTGAATATCAATCTTGAAATAAAAAGTGAAAGCACGCTAACAAAATCAAAGCAACCGAACTTCACGTTCTATAACTGAAAACAAAACGAAAAATCTAACTAACGGGATTGCATAGTTAATTTAATAACTTAGTTAAAGGAACATTGATATATTTTATGGATTTTATGGTATTATAATATTATAATATTTTTAAGTTTTAACGGGTTTTTAATGATAACCATACCTCGAAGAATATTTATGTTAACGAATTAAAGTTAAAGAAATTAAAAGCTAACGAAGCATAGAGCTAATGAATTAATGTTTAACGAATTAACGAACTAATATTACCGAAAGTTTAACGGGCGAATTAATATTAACGAGTTAACGATTTATTAATATTTCTTAATTTTAAGGTTAATACTAAGTTTGAATGTTATGACGTTTACGAAAATTTGGTGGTTAACGATATATTTTATTTTGAAAATGAAGATGTTAACGAATTATAAAGTTTAACAACAATAAATAAATATATAAATGTTTTAAGAGTTTTAACGAAACTTTGACGAGCTTGGAAGATTGGGTTTTAGGTGAAAACGATAAAAAAAATTTATATTTGATTTATAATAAATTTATTTGATTTCTTATAATTTTTTAGATTTAATATGATTTTTAAAATCATTTATAATAAAGGAGAAGAAAATGAGAAAAAAAAAATCCATGATCTGACCCTGGTCTCATAGACCATAACAATTGTATTAACCAGTTGAGCTAGTTTGTAATTTGATTTTAGAGTAGAACAAATTATATATATATATATATATATATATATATATATATATATATATATACGGGAAGTATAGAATGAAAACCCATTAGAGTTGTGAAAACCCTATGTGACATCGTTTTTTTTTGTTTTTTTTATACACGTAATATATGTTGTAACATTTAATATAAAACATCGAAAACTAAAAAAAATTGTTTTGCTATTTTTTAACATTTTTTTTATTAATTTATATATATGTTTTCAGGAGAGATAAAAAGTTATATTTATATTTATATTTTTTATTCACTTTAATTGTGAACCACAAGATTTAAACTTTAATTAAAAACATGTGGTTGAGAATGAGTTTTTAGAGTTTTCACAACTCAAAAGTTGGTTTTCATTTTAACCTTACCCTATATATATATATATATATATATATATATAGGGTAAGGTTAAAATAAAAACCCATTGAGAAAACCCATGAAAACTCAATAAGTGGTCCACATTGGTCCACATCATGTGTAAGCCTAATTTTATATCTTGCATCTAAAGGGTATTTAAGTCATTTCCTTTTAAATTCTCTCTATTGCTTTTCTCTTCATTCCTAAACAGATATAGTGTTCTCTTTCTCTCTCTTGACTTTAAATTCTTGACTTTTATTTTGTGGTGAGCATGTGTTAACTTTTTTAATAATATATTTTTTAAAGATTAAAATGGTTTTACAAATATCAAACCTAATTAAAAATAGGTAAAACTAAATAAATTTGTTTCACACTTAAAAAAATAATATATGTAAACCTAACTAAATAGATAAATATATTAAAAAATATGTAAACTTGTTTAAAACATATTTTTTATAAATACATTACATACTTCAAAAATTATAGAACATATTTATAAATATGTAATCTTATTTAAATATTTAATAATATATGTAAACCTAACTAAAAATAGGTAAACATATTTAAAACTTTGTAAACTTGTTTAAAACATATTTTTTATAAATACATTACATACTTCAAAAATTATGTTACAAATTATGTAACGTATTTATAAATATGTAATCTTATTTAAATACATTAGATACTTCAAAAATTATGTTACAAATTATGTAACATATTTTTTATAAATACGTTACATACTTAAAAAATCATGTAACATATTTATAAATATGTAATCTTATTCATATATTTAATAATATATGTAAACCTAACTAAAAATAGGTAAAAATATTTAAAACTTTTTAAACTTGTTTAAAACATATTTTTAATTAGCTAGTATGCTTTAAAAAATAATTCTGAACATTGAGATTCAAAAATAAACGAACTTTATCATTCATAAAAATAAAGATAGTTTGATTTTTTCAAACACCAAACAAATCTACTATCTTCAAAAACGAACTTTTAACTTTTCTAAACATTGTCATTCAAAAAAAAACTTTGCCATTCAAAAACATATAGATAAATAAGTAATATATTTGCCCTCTGCAAACAACTACCAGAGCTAACGGCCACACACAGATCATCGGCGGCGGAGAATAACGTGGTGAGTGACGGAGAAGGTGGATCTTTAGATCTTCGTTTGCGGTTCCCGAATTTTTTTTCTAAAACTCGCCAGAGATTTGACACAAGGTTTTGACCTTTGTAGTTTACTCGCCGGAGATGGTTGCCTCATCTGGAGACGGTGGTTGTTACTGCCCCTTCCTCGATCCGACACATGCACGATCAACAACCCTTTCAATTACTAGGCTCTAGAAACTAACCATCACAAGCCAATTTCACATTTTTTAACTTTCACCATCATTGTAGTTTCAAGATCTTAGGTTGAGAGAATTTAGAGAGAGAATTTGTGGACATAATTAACTCTGTGAACTGCAGAGAGAGAGAGAGAGAGAGAGAGAGAGAGAGAGAGAATTGACAAAAGTTACATATGAGAGAGAATTGATTTTGTTCCACTGTTACCCTTATTTGTACTATTATGGATTTAATAATTGATTTATTAATCAACAAAAAGCATATTTGTAACGCCCGTAAGTTTCCGTTAAAAATCCACGAAGCTTGTAAGGTTGTATTTTAACCGAAACCCGTTTTGTCATCTTCATGGGTCTCCTTGTCATTCCCGTAAGTTAAAATTAATTAACTTTTCATCCAAATTGTTGTATATTTCTAAATTGAGGGACTAGAGTGTAATATATCTTTATTATAATAAAAAAAACCCTAACCCCCTACCCCTTTTTTCAATCCCGATTGGCAGAAGGAGCAGGAAGAACACCCCCTTATTTTCTTTTTGCAGCCAATTCTAAGTGTAATACTCTAATTCAAGGTTAGCCCTACGTCCCTACTAGTCTTTTACACCTTAAACCACCTTTATATCTTACGTGTTGATCGAGAAATCGCTTGTTCTAGGCTTACTAGGTGGTTGTCCAATTGAGCAGTTCCGGGGCTGTTTTGGTTGAGGTTTTTGCACCAAAATCTTCCTAGGTATGTCTAGTATATCATACTTAAAAACCATGTTAATTGGTGTTTGTTAGATTGGTCAACTAGTTGTAGTTTGAATGTTAGTGTTCGGGTGACTAGAATTGTAGTTTGAGGCGTTTAACGCGAGGGTTGAAGTGATTAACGACCAATTCAGCTCGGGGGAACTTGGTTTGATGTACGGGCTGTTGAAAAATTATTTTTATAAGTTATGGGGCTCAATTGGTTGTCAGTTACTCAAACGGGTCGGTACAACGCGCAATTGCGTTTATTGAATAGTTGGTGCGTTGTACTTGCGAATTACCGACCCATTGGACTCGTGTAGCGTCTTGTGGACTTGTTGGCTGTGTAATTATCATATTGGGTCCACACGGGGCTGAGTTGGATGTTAATTGCCTAAACGACCCTTAAATGCGCGTGTTAGTGTCACATAGTGTTTCCGGGGGTAAATTCAGAATTCTTTATTCCCAGGAGTATCTAAGGGTCGTTTTGGTGAATGTAAGGCCTTGGGGGCTGTTGTGATTGAGTTTGATTAGGTTGAGGCTTTAGGTAACTCGAACCATGTTAGAACGTTTCGTAGGATAAACGAGTCATCTCGATGTGAATAGTATTGATTGTATGTAAACCGACAGGAGTTTGAGTTGTGGGGCTACGTTGGGATCCTCTAGCTTGTGTTGAAACAATACCTTGTGTCAGGTGAGTTCATGATGCCCCTTTTTAACTCTTTTTACGTTTTGGGCTGGCATACACACTCAATTACAGTTTTACCCGATTTTACTCGTTAAAACAATTTGAAGATCATTGTATTGTTTTGATAATGTTTGTGCAATTATGAAAACCCAGTGTGAGCTACATTCTGTGCCTTAGGATATTTTAGACTCGTTTGGTCATATATTCCTTAAGGTTATATACCTGGTTATGCTCTAGACTCGAGGATGTTAATACGCTGGGTAGTAATTGAAATACGAGTAGATCTATTTACTTAGTTCATGTATTGAACTGGTTATTATATATTACCTTATGGCCCATAGATTTACTTGCAATATGGTATATTTTGGGATGATATATATATGTATGTGCATGTGTTACCCTATGGCCTATGATTAGTGATGTTAGTTAGCCATTCGTGACTAACGATGGCTTATACATATATATATATATGTACGTAAGTATGTGCATGTGTTACCCTATGGCCTATGATTAGTGATGTTAGTTAGCCATTCGTGACTAACGATGGCTTACTTACGATGTGGTATATTTTGGGATCATATATATGTATGAGTATGTGTTACCTTATAGCATACGGTTGTGTGATGACATTTAGTTCCTTGTGACTAAGAATGATGTGAGTAGGCTTATTGATGTGTGTGTGCATGGTGATTACGGCCGGGTCAAATATATTACTCGGGTTTTCAAATCCCGTGGTGGAGAGGCCCGTGTGGCGTGATCATCATTTTGGCGGGTCAAATATATTACTCGGGTTTTAAAATTCCGTGGTGAAGAGGCCCGTTGTATGTTAAACCGTGATCGGGTCAAATATGTTACTCGGGTTGTATTCGTGGTGGAGAGGCCCGTATCACGTGTTTGGATGTGTAAGGTATGACCGAGTCAAATATATTACTCAGGTTTGACTCGTGGTGGAGAGGCTCGTGTCACGTGCTTAGGTCTTACCGCGTCCGTGTCAAATATAATACTCGAGTCTTGAATCATGGTGGAGAGGCCCATGTACGTGTGTTCGACGATAAATGTATTATTTGGTGAACTATATTTATTTATTTTATTATTATCCTCTCTGCTGTTTATGTCACACCCCGTTAAGCGAATTGCGGAAGCATAAAACGGAAATGCAACAGATACAACTGGTATCAAATACATTGCTCATAAAGAAACATTACTAACTAATTTACAATATATTACATTGTTCTAACATCTTTTACACACAAGGTGATACAATCAAACTGGTTCTTCAATTACTTTACTTCTAACTCAAATGCCCACGACATCAATCACCAATCAGACACGTAACGCACAGGAAATTACTTTTTATATCTGATTACCTGAAAAGCATGTTAAAACAGGTCAACTACGAATAGTTGGTGAGTTTCATAAGTTTTAACGAAATCAGTTCTGCGCACCATACAGTCATAGTTTGTATGTACACGTGTATATAAGAAAATGTATTTACATTTATCTATGTATATCTATGTCTTTGTATACTGATATGTATGTGTATAAGTTTATGATAGAGTTTGAAACTACGATAAAATCGTGACTTCTCATTCGTACTTCGTGCCTTCATTTTCCAAATAAAATCAACCCCTATGGCCCCCTTTCCGCCAACAACGGTTCCACGTAAAATCACCACTATGGTCCCTCTTCTGACCATAATGGTTTCATGTAAACTCAAACATTACACATTGTATACACAAACAATTATTATTTTCTACACATAGAATTTTCTACACCTATCCACATAGTATGTATATATTTATATGTACACAATACACACATATATATAGTATTTATCATGTATTACTAATCACTGTGGCCCCCTTTCCGCCCACAACATATATAATCATAATATTTTCTTAACACTCATGTCATAATCAGGTTATTTCGTTTAGTAAGTTGCGGCAGAACTTAGCTCGTAGGCCATACTCAACTTTGGTTTATAAGTTGCAGCAGAACTTGGCTCATAGGCCATACTCAACTTTAGTTTAGTGAACTTGGCTCATAGACCATACTCAACTTTAGTTTAGTAAGTTGCAGCAGAACTTGGCTCATAGGCCATATTCAACTTTAGTTTATAAGTTGCAGCAGAACTTGGCTCATAGGCCATACTCAACTTTAGTTTAGTACTATTGTGGCCCCCCTTTCACCCACAATAGCCCCATGGCCATTACAGACCACATTATTCCCAAATTAGTTATGTTTAACATAACATGACGTGTTTGTATAAACATATTGTCACATGTAATTTCATTCTATTTTGTCATTCGTACTCTCTCCACTTAATATACCAATCAATGATAGTAATCACCTTTCATCAGCACGTAGTTAATCATTATGGTTGTAGGGACTTTTCATATATACATGTTCAGATAATCTATATCCTGAACCGTTTTCTGATAGATAATGTATATAAACACGCTTTTCACCTCAAAGATTTGTAACAGTTTGAAAAGAGGGGTCATGAAACTCACGGTTTTATAGGCACTCAGTGCGAGATCAGCTCGGGGTTCGTTTCCCTTGCTATCACTTAGTCCCTATAGTCCATATTATAATAATATTAATATTTTAATATTATTATAATCTCAGTACTAAACTGGGCTGTATAACTAATCTGGGTATAGCTGGAACGCCCAGAAAGTGGCAATAAGCTTAGGTTGTGATGTTGTTCAATGTCTAATACTTAAAACCGAACTTGGCTCAGATTCCCGTTTTCCCAGCTGGGCCAAGTTGTTCGTTTACGCGTTCAGAAAACAGTTATGGGGAAATAAGCTTGGGTAAATGTATTGGTTAATAAAATGATTAAGTTATAAAGAAGGATCACATACTGGGGTACCGGATTAGCCTCGGGGCCCGTTTCCGTTTATTCAGTTTGATTTAAGAAGAAACGCGCACAATCTATCCGGATTGTCCAGGTTTCTCATAGAAAAGTTCGTTTTTATTTAATTAATCCAAAAATATGATTTTTGATCACTCTTTGTGTTTTGATATTTCCGCAGGTGTGTTAATCGCGAACTTGTCGGTTTTTATTAAAATTGAATTTGTTTAATCTTCAAATTAGCATAATTAATTAACCATTAATTATTAAATTATGAAAATTTAGCCAGTTATCAAATAAAATATGTAGATTTTTATAAAAATATTTCTGGAATTATTTACTAATTTAATGATTTATACAAATTCATTTTATCAGCTATATTTTTACCTGAAAATCGTCCGCTTATCCCAAACAATTTCCAAAAATTCCACCAAAATTCCTGAATGCTCAAATCATGTCACAGAACAACTTGTATCAATTCCAGAATGTAAAAAGCTCGTGCGATATTCTTTTCGACCCAAATTCAGCTATAAAAATTCACACAAACGCATATACACAAAACACCTTTAGACTTCTCCAAATGATCCCAAAATTCATATGTGATCAAAATACATCAAATTGAGTTCCCAAAAAAATTTCTTAACTGTTGAAGTATTTTAGCTATTTTTCCCAAATAAGCGTCCCAATTCGGTAATAAATTCGCCAAATATTCTCGGATGGTCGAAAAATTACCAAATTTGAACAGGGACTCATTGACATGGTCCCTGATGTCCCTGCAAAATTTCAAGGCCTAAAAATATGCACATCACAACCTTAACCTAAACAGCCCGTAAGCGAGTGTTTCGGCATTACCTTAGCGGTTTTGGTTCGTTTCCGCTTTTCTAATCAACTTTTTAAGCTCTTGTGCTCCTATGTAGGCTAGATACAAGTCCTATATCACAAACCAAGCAATTTTTCATCAACATAACAGCCCTTAACTTAGGGTTTCGGCTAGTGCACAAAAACGAACTTTTGAATCGTAAAAACGCCGTTTCAACCCTTTAATCCGTGTTTATGGCCAAAAAAGATCATGATTCTGATTTGAAACTATGTCTAACATCAAAGTATGGTTTTGAATGATTTTTGAGAGTTTTACATGGTTAAATATGATTTTTAACAATCAAGACATGTTTATATGTTGTTAAACGAGTTTAAACAAATCAAAAATCGATTAATCATAAGGTTTTTACCTAGTTTTCTTGCTGGTTTTGGCTGGAGAAGAAGAATTCCAGAAGTTGTATGTGAAAATATGTGTAAAAATATCTCAAAACTAGTTTATATGTGAAAGGAAAACAAAGGAGGGTGGGGTGCTGCTGCGATCGGAAGTTCATGGGCCCATTTTGGGCCCATTTTGGCCCATGTTTCTGATTCTAAAGGCCCAAAAACGAAAAGCCCAGTCCAAATTTAGTTCAGGTTCGGTTTTTTGGCGCGAAAAACTTATTGGGTGCGACAAACAGCGCGAAAACGAGTGTTTTTCGGCTAGTTTTGAGTAAAATTATAAAAACATACTATATGTTTGTAAAAATCAAAAATATTTTCATGGATCGCTTAAAACATTTCAAATAAGCGTTTGGTAAGTTTTTTTCGGCTTAACGGATGATACAATGCTTGGTTTGTAACTATCTTTTGCGTTTAAATCAATAGCGGGTGGTTAAACGAGCATGTTTTCGTTTAACTTGTTTGCTATCGAACTAAGGCCATATTACTAATATTTTAGCTTGCATAGATCGTATATGGCACCCCGGGATATCCGGACCATAACCAAACCCGTTTGGTTATTCGTTTGTTCGTTACGCAATAAGCGGTTAAACGCTTATTCGAGTTTGTAAGTACTAAGGTGTACTCGGTTTTGCCACGGATGTCACAGTTTAGAACTATAACTTTGAAATAAAGTATGAATTATTGTTTATGAAAACTTTAACTCACTCAGCTCTAGCTGACTTTTTGTGTATGTTAGATTGACTTTCAGGTTAAGAAGTGGATGTTATCGCTTGGACATGCTGGATGCTAGTCGGAGTTGAAGGCATTTCTAGACGAGGACTTTAAAATAAAGCAAACACTTCACTTTATATTAAGATTTGGGATATTAGATACTTAACTTTTCCCACTGTTTATCATTTGGTATTTTTCCGGTTTTGGAAATTTTTTATGCTTATGAATTTCCGCTGTTAAATTACTCTGAACTGGTTTTAAATAAAATGAAACGTTTAGTTTTAAATTTTTGGTGAAATTGTGGATGTGATTACAAACTATAGGATTCCCGGGATTTGGGGTATTACAAGTTGGTATCAGAGCCATGGTTCGAGGGATCTGAGCATTCTCGAATGCTTGTACTCGAACTGTAAAAGAAGGGACTAGAAATGCCAACCGCGAGTAGCTGCACGCCAAGAGGTAAACTTTAAATTATTTAGTCATTCTTACAAGTTTAAGATTTCATTTCGTGAATAACTGCTTAAGTGTTGATGGAATACTAATATGGTTAGGGGCAGGGGGTGCTTAGGATGGGCGGGTAAAGTAAACAATTAATAACACTTGATCAACGTTATTAGCAGTTTACCGTTACCTACCATGTTCTAAATACTACTTGTGTATGACCGTGTCGTGATTCTATCCTTGTAGGAATAGGGTATAGCCAATACCCGTACGGCAAAGAGTGGTTATCCTAGTGGTCGTGGTCGTAGGCCACGTGCCGAGACTGAGACAGAGAGCCCGACTCCGCAGCAAGAAGGGACCCCGATTCAGGGAGAGGGGGATAACCCCGCCTTAGGCCCCGCTATACACGCGGCCATCACTGATGAGGTTTATCACGTTCTTTAGAGCGTTATTCCCGAGATTGTTACTGAGGCGGTTAGGGTTGCAAAAGAGTCAATGGTTGGTAAGAGTGTGGATAAGCAGGGAAAGGGCCAAGAGACTCAGGTTGAAGACGAGGTGATGGTG
The DNA here is from genome assembly GCF_021521415.1 of Bidens hawaiensis. Taxonomy (NCBI): domain Eukaryota; kingdom Viridiplantae; phylum Streptophyta; class Magnoliopsida; order Asterales; family Asteraceae; genus Bidens; species Bidens hawaiensis. The sequence goes on along the minus strand of NW_027492940.1, from coordinate 54,817 downwards.
TCAAGTGAGAAGGAGGAAGAAGTTCGTGCGTTTAGTGTATCTTCTAGAGGTTGTTCGTATGGGGATTTCAAGAAGTGCGACCCTCCCGCTTTCGATGGTACTAAAGATGCGTTGGCATCTCATCAGTGGGTTAGAGAGATGGAAGCCGTATTGAGGGTGAGTAAGTGCAAAGAGGAGGACATGGTGACTTATGCTACTGCCTCGTTTCGTTCCGAGGCGCTGTGTTGGTGGGATAATCTAGCTTAGGCTATGGGTAATCGTTCTATTAAGAGGATGGCTTGGGAAGAGTTGAAGCAGTTGGTTATCGATCATTTTTTCCCTCCGCATGAATTAGATAAAATGGAGCAGGAGTTCTTAGTTTTAGAAGCGGGTGATATGTCACATCGAGAGTATACTACAAAATTCAACCAAGTGGCTCACTTATGTCCTGATCTAGTTACACCTGAAGGTAAAAGAATCAAAAAGTACGTGAAGGGTCTTCCGGTAGATGTTCGTAGTGGTGTGGTGACCACCGGCATGAGCTCTTTCCATTCGGGGGTTAGCCTAGCAGGTACGTTGTATGAACAGAGAGAGATGGTGAGCCCAACTGAATTTAGAAAAGATTGGAACCTGAGCTCTAACTCCAATGGCAAACATTATGGGAGCAATGATTCTGTGTTGGCTGGGAAGAAAGCGAGGACGGAGACGTCGGATCATAAGAGTAAAGGGTATAGCGATGGATGCAGGAAGTGCGGGAAGCCGCATAGGGGGGAATGCAGGCCTGGGGCTATGCCCTGTTTTCGTTGTGGGAAGACTAGACACTCCAACTATGAGTGCCCGACTATGATTTGTTTACGATGTAGGGGGTCTGGACATTTAGCGTCAAATTGCCATATCAATAGGGCGGGGGAATCCGAGCAGGGGACTTCCTCGAGGGGGGAAATGGAAGAAATACCGAAGGTTAAGGCGAGTGCCTTCAGTATCTCAACGAAGGAGGCAAAGGAGGATGCGGACACCATTTCAGGTAACCCCCTTGTAATCATTTTATTTGTTATAATTGCGCTGTCTATTTATCTCCCTCCCGAAAGCTTCCGCACGATATTATCGGTAAGGGTGCTATTTATACCCGTTCTGTGTATGATGTGATGTTTTGAAATGTCTCAATCCACGCTTGTTCCTGTGTAGCGGGATTCGGGGACGAATCCCATTTTAAGGGTGGTAGACTTGTAACGCCTGTAAGCTTCCGTTGAAAATCCGCGAACATTGTAACGTTGTATTTTAACCGAAACCCGTTCTGTCATCTTCATGGGTCTCCTTGTCATTCCCGTAAGTTAAAATTAATTAACTTTTCATCCAAATTGTTGTATCTTTCTAAATTGAGGGACTAGAGTGTAACATATCTTATTATAATCAAAAACCCTAACCCCCCCTTTTTTTAATCCCGATCGGCAGAAGGGGCAGGAAGAACACCCCTTATTTTGTTTTTGCAGCCAATTCTAAGTGTAATACTCTAATTCAAGGTTATCCCTACGTCCCTACTAGTCCCACCTTTATACTCTAATTCAAGGTTAGCCCTACGCCCTACTAGCCCTATTTACTTAGTTCATGTATTGAACTAATTATTATATATTACCTTATGGCCCATAGGTTTACTTGTAATATGGTATATTTTGGGATGATATATATACATACATACATACATACATACATGTATATATATATATATATATGTATATGCATGTGTTACCCTATGGCCTATGATTAGTGATGTTAGTTAGTCATTCGTGACTAAGGATGGCTTACTTACGATGTGGTATATTTTGGGATCATATATATGTATGAGTATGTGTTACCTTATAGCCTACAGCTGTGTGATGACATTTAGTTCCTTGTGACTAAGAATGATGGGAGTAGGCTTATTGATGTGTGTGTGCATGGTGATTACGGCCGGGTCAAATATATTACCCGGGTTTTCAAATCCCATGGTGGAGAGGCCCGTGTGACGTGATCATCATTTTGGCGGGTCAAATATATTACTCGGGTTTTTAAAATCCCGTGGTGAAGAGGCCCGTTGTATGTTAAACCGTGATCGGGTTAAATACATTACTCGGGTTGTACTCGTGGTGGAGAGGCCCGTATCACGTGTTTGGATGTGTAAGCTATGACCGAGTCAAATATATTACTCGGGTTTGACTCGTGGTGGAGAGGCTTGTGTCACGTGCTTAGGTCTTATCGCGTCCGGGTCAAATATATTACTCGAGTCTTGACTCGTGGTGGAGAGGCCCGTGTACGTGTGTTCGACGATGAATGTATTATTTGGTGAACTATATTTATTTATTTTATTATTATCTTCTCTGCTGTTTAGAACTATAAATTTGAAATAAAGTTTGAATTATGTGACTTTGTGTGTATGTTAGATTAACTTTCGGGTTAAGAAGTGGGTGTTATCGCTTGGACGTGATGGATGCTACTCGGAGTTGAAGGCATTTCTAGACGAGGAATTTAAAATATAGCAAACACTTCACTTTATATTTAGTTTTGGGATTTTAGATACTTAATATTTCCCACTGTTTATCATTTGGTATTTTTCCGGTTGTGGGAATTTTTGATGCTTATGAATTTCCGTTGTTAAATTACTCTGAACTGGTTTTAAATAAAATGAAACGTTTGGTTTTAAATTTTTGGTGAAATTGTAGATGTGATTACCAACTGTAGGATTTCCGGGATTCGGGGTCTTACAATATTTTCAAGCAATCATCTCAGCCATCTATTTAAACAATCAATGGTTGAGAGGGAGTTTCTAGGGTTTTCTTAAGTGGGTTGAGTTTTTAAAATATCCTAACCCTATATATATTTATATAAACATGAAAGGTCAACTTCTTTACCCATAAACCTTAGGATTTCAATATGAAAATTTGTTCTATGAATGTCCAAATTAAGCTAGGGCTTTTGTTTATGGATAACTAAGGTCAAAAAGTACATACAAATTACATGATATCGATGTTATTTGATGGTTAACCACGGCTTGGCCGGAATGAACTTTGAAGATCGATTAAAGGTTACAGAGAATGTGTATGATCAAATAGGTGTGTGAAGCGAGTTTAGATGAATGATAAAAGGTTATTTATACTGTCAATTGGAGCGTTATTCGTTTAATGATCGTAATTAAGTTTGGAGATATGGCTGGCCGTTTAAATGATTATTACATGTTTGATTTGGTCGTTAAAGCGCAATTAAACTGTTGATTGAAGTTAGTTATTGGCATCTTAGCCCGTTATACTAATTAAGTGGGTCAAACGGCGAGTTTTTGGGTTGTTTACAGATCAACGGAGCCGTGGAGGTTACACCGGAATTACGGGTTCAAATTATCCATTATTAGGTCGTTATTAAATCAATTAATATGTTGCTTAACATTTGTTATTGTTGGGTCATATTTTGTGGTTTATGCTTTGTCGGGTTGGGCTTTTGTATGTAAACCGAGATCAGTTGATCTCGGTGGGCTTTTAGTTTGATTTGGGCCTAGTTGGTAGTCTATATATATAACGAATGTTAACAAAGATAGGGTTGTTCGTTCAAGTGTATTATTTTCACCCATGTAAGTTGTTAAGGGCTAAAGCACCCGGCGTATAACATACGTGTGTTTTGAAGCCTATTCATTATTTTCTGTGTGCTCATGTTTGTTGCATAGAATTGGCTTAGTGATTAGTTTCCGCCTAATCATTGAGTATCTTGATATCCCATTGAAAGATCAGTCACGGGACTTACAATTGGTATCAGAGCCTATAGACCTATCCTAGGCTCGGTTATTGGGATATTAAGGATTCTATCGTCGGGGTATCTTTGGTTGAGGATTTCTGGAGATTGAAGAAGATTGCTCTTCGTGTTCTTCGGCTGGTGAAAGTTTGCTTTGGAATAGATTTTGGAAAATCTCATATTTAATTTGAATCCCATCATTCTCGGGATTTAGTTAAATATTCAAGATTACCATATCTTGAATCATTTCAAGTTCTCGGTAAATCTGTTTCAGTTCTCAGGTTGAGTTCAAAGCTCTCGGGAAGATCTCAAAGTCCTCAGTTAAAATTCAAGGTTTTCGGGAGGATTTTCAAGTACTCGGGTAGATTTCGTCGTACTCGGATAGATTTCGTCGTTCTCGGGTAGATTTCGTCATTCTCGGGCAGATTTCATTGTTCTCGGGCAACCTGGTCTGTTATCAGATATTGTTGACAGTTTTCGGTCAACTTTCTGTGTTTTCAAAAGAATCTCGTTGTTTTCGGTCATTATATCTAGTTCTCAGTTCAGGATATTATGGATCAATCAGCGGTTAGTGCGTCTTCCAATGCCACTCTTCATCAAGAACTTGATTCTATCATGGGAACCACCACTCGTGTACCACGACTATTGCCAGGAGATAGAGTCAAAATTGATGTAAGCCGTTATGATTCAACTAGAGGTCGTATAATTTATCGACTCCGCAACAAAGATTCGAAAGATTAGGTGTTTTCACTATTTCTTTCGCAGAAATACGATTTGAAATTGAAAATTTCAAGAAACTTTTTTTCTTCCAAGAAATGGATTCAAAATTAAAGTAAGGAGTGGAAAATATGAAAATAAGAGCTTCTGTTTGTAAAATTTGTGAAAAATGTCGACTAATTCATCTTCGGGGAAGAATTATAGTGGAGACCAAATCAGTTGAGATGTATTCGGATATGGATTACGATGCAGTTGAGCTAGATGAGAAGGCTCTGGCTACCTTGACTATGGCTCTTTCTCTTGAAATTGCTTTGGGATTTAGAGAGTTGAATTCTTCCAAAGCACTCTAGGAGGCTCTCATTGAAGTGTTTGAAGGAAATGAGGACATGAGGAGAAGTAGGCAAGATCTCCTAAGACAACAATTCAACATGTGCAACCATGTTTTGGGAGAGTCTATTGAAAAACAGCTCCACCGGTTCATCTCGTTGGTCATGGAGATTAGGTTTGTAAACATAAATCTCACACATGCTGAGATCAACAACAAGCTAGTCAACTCTTTGCCACAAAGTTGGGAATTAAATGTAGCTGTTATTAAGAAGACCAAGGATCTGGCTAGACCGACTCTCTCTGAGTTGATGGCGATTATCAAGGCTTGTGACATAGACGACAAGCAGTGTGCTATCAATCATGCAAGTACTTACAATACTGCTGGTTATGGCATTCCGGCTAACAATGCTCTAGTATCACAAGAAAATTTCTCATTGTTCAAGAGCCAGCCCGCTCAACCGCATAAGCCTCAGCAGACCTTCTCCATGTTCAGGTCATCACAAAGTCAATCCATTCCTCAACCTACACCAGCTACTCCTGTTTTCTTTCCACAACCGACTCCTGCACTAAAATCGCAAGCCTCTATGGCCACCTCCAGCCAGTCTCCCATTCAAACTCCTATTTTTTCTAAAGAGACTCAAGAGAACATAACTTTAATGGCAGGTTTTATGAACTGCTATAATGCTTTTCTTGCTGGAGACCTGGTACAACCCGTTGTGGTTGCTGAGATGGATCAGATACATCCTGATGATGTGGAGGAGATGGATATTTCATGGCAAATTGCCATGGTTGTTTTTAGAGCCAAGAAGTTCACCAAGAGGACAGGCAGGAATAACTAGAATGTGCCTGCAAATCAGAAAGTGGGATTCAAAAAAAGTTCTCTGAGGTGCTACAACTGTCATGAGCCAGGTCATTTTTCTCATGAGTGTACCAATCCGGCTAAGGTAGGATATAGAAAGAGGGCTATGGTTCCGGTGAATGGTGGAAGAGAAGAGAATGTGGCTAGTTCGAGTGTGGGTGAGCGAGGTTTGGTGGTTCAGAACTTTTCGTGGGAAGATCAGATTGCTGCACTGAATTTAAGTAATGAAGTTGCAAATTTTGCTGAGATGGATGTTGATGAAGAGGAGAACGAAGCTGAGGAGCAGGTCAGGGATCTTCAGCATGCTTTCATGGCCGTCACCTCCACCAAACAAACTGAGGTAAGTCCTGTACTTTGTTCTCAATCGTGCATTGATAAAGTAGGCTTGTATAAAATACATAACAGTAACTTAATTAGGGAAATGGAGGGTGTAAAATATGAAACTTCAACATTTAAGAAACTTGAAAAGGCTTTAAATGACAAAATAGAGGCACAAAAACAAGATTTTTCCTAACTCAAGCGAAGTTCTATACAACTTCGCCTACCTCTTAAGTTCGCTTACCTCAAGCAAAGTTAAGAATCAGCGAAGTTAATCAGCAGTGTTATCAGCGAAGTTCTTCAGCGAAGTTCTCTACAACTTCGCCTACTTCAAGCGAAGTTATCCGTAACTTCGCCTACAGTACTTTAATATAAAAAAAATAAAATAAATAAATTTCTTAATTTTACAGGTTTCTTACTTTTCGGGAAAGATGTCGTCGATCAACATCTCTGAGTTAGTGAAGATGGAAGTTGAAGCAGGGTCAGCTACCAAGGCCCCAAGATTGCTGTAGGGAACCGATTTCGTTGCATGGAAGGATCGGTTCATACAATACGTCAAATACCAGGATGCGAAGATGTGGGTATGCATCCAGGATGGTTATATTCCACCAGTTATGGAGTATGAAGGTCGTGATCAAATTAAAAAGTATAGTAAAATGGAAGAAGAAGAGAAAAAGATGTATGAGGCCGAGAGCAAGGCTCATGCTGCTATTACTATGGCTCTTCCTCAAGAGATCCTTCATAGTTCAGAAAGTATACGTTAGCAAGAGAGATTTGGGAAGCTCTTGAGAACAGATTCGAAGGGAATGTAGGAATCCGTGCTTCAAAGATAAAATTGCTCAAAACCCAGTTCTCAGTCTTCAAGTATTTGAAGAATGAATCTTTAGATGATATTATCACTCGATATTACCATCTGATGACTGAATTGAGCAACTATTCAATTTTCTACCGAGAAGAAGAAATAGTTGAGAAGCTTCTAGATGCTCTCCCACCAAAATGGGAGATGTACACTGTGCTGATGAGGGAAGACAAGGACTTTCCCACATATGATCTTGAAATGGCAGTCAACAAGCTCAGAACCTTTGAGCTTAACATGGTCAGAAAAGAGACACCTATGGATCAGGTCCAAGATCCAGGTATGTATGGAGCTAAAGTCAACACTAGCTCAGGATCGAAGACTGAATCTGCTGCCTACTACACAAAGGGAGAGTCGGGCCCCAACTCATCACATGAGGGGCATGTGTCAGTTAACACAAATGGGGATGTTTGCTATGTAGCAGCTGGATCGAGTGGTTCTCAACCCCAGGTAAGCAAGAGTAGTTGCTCTCCAAGTTCTCCCAGCAACAACTACTCCAAGATGCCTATGAGTGTCAAGTCTGCTGAAGAGCAGTTTGGTCTCTATGCTTCTTTCATTGCTTCCTATGAGAACTACATTCAAGGGAAGATTTTTGATCCAGCTATGTTGGATGAAGATTACGATCAGATTGATGCTGACGACATGGAAGAAATGGATTTACAATGGCAAATGGCCATGATCGTGAGAAGAGTAAAAAGGTTTATGAGAAAGACGGGAAGGAAGTTTGTCGGTGGAAAGCCGGGGTTTGACAAGGCAAAGGTGAGATGCTACAATTGTCAACAAAACGGTCACTTTGCAAAGGAATGCAGGAATGAGCGTGTAGAACGAAGTCAGGGCAGGTCTACACAGCAAAGTGGAGGTTCTAAAGATTATAGTGCGATGATGTCCAGAGAAGATGGTGAATACAACTGGAACCTGCTGTCTAAAGAAACTCTTGAGCAGGCAAATTTGGCGAAGGTTGAAACTGAAGAAAGTGAGAAGGTTACCGGAGAAGAAAAAGCTTTCATGGCAGATGTTAAAGATCAGCTCTCCGAGGTATGTTCTAAACCAACTTGTTCAAAATGTGAGAACTTGTCTGAGCAACTAGCAACCATAACTGATCAGTATGTTAGTTTGGATGCTGAGTTTAAAACGTTAAAAGAAGATCATCACTTTATTAAATCAAGAGAAAATAATTATAAAATTAAAATAAAAGCTTGTGAAAAAGATGTTAAAAGTCTAAAAACAAAACTGGCTGAAAAAATTGAAGTGATTGATTTAAGCTATGAAGTTTTGGAAGAAAAGACCAAACTAATTGCTGAGAGAGAAAAACAGATTGCTGACCACCAGGTGAAAGTGGTGGAACTGAATCGAAAACTGGAGCAGTTCAGAAATTCCTCTGCTATTCTTGATCACCTTGTTAGTGATCAAGGTTCCTCTGTCAAGAGGGGAGGAATCGGTTATCATGAGGTTCCACCACCGTACAATCACAATTACACTTTTAACCCTAGTGTTCAGAAATCTGTTGACTTTGAGGTTGCTCAGACAGTGCCAATTAAAGTAACTGCTAAAGAACCAAATGTTAGTAGAGGCGAAACAAGTTCGCCTGTTTCAAGTGTTGAAATTTCTGATCAGAGTCCAGTCTCGTCAGATTCGGATAAGTCATCCGAGTCTGGTAAGGCAAAAGAGGAGGTTGTGTTACCCAAGAGTGGAGAAAAAGATAAAACGAATAAATAGAGTACTCCACTAAACCCGTACGTCCCACCATATGTGAGACGAACGGGCGGTAATAAAGCCTCGACATCTAAAACACCGGTTGATAAAAAAGTTGAGCATAGATGTTGTTTTAGATGTAATCAATTAGGACATCTTGTTGCAAATTGCCCTCTGAAGCAGCGATTCAGAGGTGTGAGGCATACTAAAACTGAGAATAAACCTCATAGTAATTATCATGCTGCTAAAAATGAAAACCACTTAAAATACAAAAATGTGACTAATTCAGGTTTTCATAGAAACAAATCTCAGTTTTACACTGCTAATAACCAAACCACAAGTTATAATTCTTTCAATTCACAAAGGTTTGGTAGGCCTCACAATCAATCTTCAAGGAGGTTTCCTAATAGGACTTACAGGAATTTTCGAGATACTAACTTTGGAAAGCCAAAGTTTGGGATGTATAGATCCAAGACCAATTGGTCTTGGGTCCCTAAATTCTAATCTTTTGCTTTATTGTGCAGGAACAGTTGAATAGGGCTGCCAACAATCTTTGGGTTGTAGATAGCGGCTGTTCCCGGCACATGACGGGTAACAAATACTTGTTACACGATTTGAAACCTGTTCAAGGAGGGAGAGTGAGCTTTGCCGGTGAAAGTGGTGGCAAGATTACTGGAATGGGAACGGTGTCAAACGGAAAGATGACTTTGGAGAAGGTTAACTTTGTAGAAGAATTGAAGCACAATCTGCTGAGTGTGTCGCAGATCTGTGATAAGGAGTACACCGTTCATTTTACAAAGAATGAGGCGATTGTGTTGAAACCTGGTTTTCAGATGCCAGTGGAGTGGATTTTGATGAAGGCTCCACGTGAAAGAAATACATATATTATGGATATGAGATCAACTGAAATGGCCACGGCAGAATCAGAGTCCAAGTTGTGGCATAGGAGAATGGGGCACATTCATCTTCGGAAGATGAACCACATTGTCAGGAATGGACTTGTGCTGGGCGTTCCCTTGAAGAATTTCAATTTTGAAGATAAATGTATAGCGTGCAAGAAGGGAAAGCAGCACAAGAAATCCCATCTCACCAAGAAAGTCAATTCAATTGCCAGTACTCTGGAGTTGCTTTACATGGATCTCTTCGGTCCCGTGAATGCAAAAAGTCTAGGAGGAACTTCTTATTGCTTGGTGATCACTGATGACTACTCACGATATTCGTGGGTGTATTTCCTGAAATCAAAAGACGAAACGGCTCAGATGGTGAAGAATTTGATTACCAAAGTTGAGAACATTATGGATAAAAGGGTTAAGTTCATCAGGAGTGACAATGGAACGGAGTTCAAGAATTTTGAGATGGAGATCTTCTGCCTTCAGAGAGGGATTGAACACTAATACAGCGCTCCGTATACACCGCAACAGAATGGAGTGGCTGAAAGGAAGAATAGAACATTAATTGAAGGAGCCAGAACTATGCTGGCTGATTCGAAGCTTCCTGTGGTGTTTTGGGCTGAAGCTGTTGCTACAGCCTGTTATGTTCTGAATAGAGTCTTAACTGTTAAAAGACTTGGTAAAACGTGTTATGAGCTTATGCATGGGAGAAAGCCCAACTTGAGTGGTCTTGAACCATTCGGGTCCCCTTGTTCGATTTTGAAGACAAATTCTAAATTTGGTGAAGTAGCCGATGAAGGAATCTTAGTCGGTTATGTTGTTGGGACTCCCAACAGACGTGTCTTCAATACATCGACCAGCAAGGTTGAGGTGGTGTGTAACACTGATATCACAAGTTACCAACCGCCAAAACCAAGCAACGGACCTGCTGAGTTTTTTGACTATGTTAAACTTTTTAAGTCTTTTAACATACCGTATTTGGATATTGCTGAAGAAGAAGAGAGAGTTGCTACGAAGATGATCCTTGATGAGGAAGAAAACCTATTGCAAAGACAGCTGATCGATAAATGTCAACCTTCCTCATCAAATGCTGTCGATACCCCTGCTGCCTCGGCTGAAGAAGAATTTTTCAATCCATTTCACTCTCAGCATGAAACAACCATTGACGAGCTCTCTTCTAACTTGGAAGACAATTTGCATGTCGGTTCTGTTCCGACCACGAGAATTCATAAAGATCACCCTTTGGAGAATGTGATTGGTGATGTGTCCTCCGGTGTACAAACAAGACGTAGCTTGAATGAGCACACCTGTGTTTACACAAGCATCAAGGAGACAGGGAAATGAAATTATTTTTCAAGTCTACTACTTCGTAAGAAGTTCGTTAGCTATGTTTAACAGAAAATTGATCCAACCTTGGAAAATGATAGATATACTGATTCTGTGTGCTTAACTAGTGAAGTTATTAGGCTTAAAAGACTTTAGGACAGTCATTGTATGTCATGGTAACTTTTTATGGTGCGTAAAAGTAGATGTGATACAAACTAAATCTACTTGATTTTACGTGGAAACTCCTTACGAGTTTTGCATGTCTTCATATATATCTTTTCGAATGATAGGCAGAAAAGCGATTACCCAGTCATACACGAGCCCGTAAGTGTTCTGATTCCCGTGAAGATAGCGTTTCAAGAAACTGCAGTGATCCAGATTCGGGACTTGCAGTTGGTTACTACTCCGAAGTCTATGTAAATGTTTATCATAAAAAAAAAATAAAATAAAAAACTTATGAGTTATTGAAACATTCTAGAGTTCAACATATCAAGACTTCTTAATCATGGAGTAAGAAAGAGAACGGGAAGGAGATGAAGAGTAATTACAAACTTAATCAGACACTAAGGGTCGAAGTCAATTCGGGGTGACTTGGGGAAAGCCAAATATGCTTTGAGAGTAGATAGGAGGCATCATAATCTCTGAGTTGTTGCCCACTTAATTTTTGAGCTTAATTGAACTTAACTCGTATCACAGAAACGATGAAAACCATCTTAAGTTATTTACCTGCTTACAACCTGTTTCTTTATGTCATAATACAGCTAAACACGGATCTATGTGACAATCAAGTAATTAGTATGATTCCTGTTCGGATCTTTTCTAAAACGTAGTAGTCCCTATCGAGACTGAAATTTGATCCCTTATACTTTATTTTAAAAAAAAAAAAGTTTCTTGTACTTAGTTAGTTTTATGATTTTATAACTGGTTACTTGGACTTGATCGTGTTATTTAATTCTTAAAGGGAAGTTTTAGAAGTAAATTGCAAAATGTTCAAATTATAAGGGTTGATTTTATAAATATAGGCGATGTTGTTAAACAGGCGAACTTGTGAGTAACTTCGCCTAGGCGAAGTTAACTGTAACTTCGCCTGTATAACTTCGCCCCTATATAAGGATTTTCAAGAGTCAAAACTGTTCATAATTTCTAAATCTCAGCGAACTTATTCTCGAATATCCAGCGAACTTATCCGATAAACAAGCGATCTTGTCTTTCGCTTTCATCTTTGTTCTTTTTTCCAGATTCCGTTTCGATTTCAAGGTTCGTGGTGTCGGTACATCGTGTTGTCAATACTTACCAAAGGTCGTTTCGACCTGTTTCGATACCTCGGACCGACGGATTTTTGAACCGGATTTTAAATCTTGTTTTTACGTGTTCATGAACATCCTAATCGTCTATATGTCCTTAATATCTTGTGTTTTAGAGTCCTTAATCTCCACAATCGTTATATTCGCCAACGGCACGTCGTTCGAAATCCTTACTGTCGCCGATTCAGATTCAGGCGAACTTAAGGTTTGGGCGAAGTTATCCATAACTTCGCCTGAGTCTAAACTTCGCCTGAGGCGATGTTGTGGTGAGGCGAAGTTATCATTAACTTCGCCTGGACCTTTTAATTTTTTAATTATTAGACGAACTTAAAGATGAAGCGAAGTTGTTCCCAACTTCGCCCCAACTTTAACTTCGCCTATACAGAAGTTATCACAACTTCGCTCATGGTAATAGGCGAACTTGTGTTAAACCTTAACGTATATCTAACTTGGTTCGTTTGTTGCAGATATGGCTGCAGTAGCAGGTGCTGGAGGTGCTAGAGGTGACGATGGAGATAATCAGAGACAATTCTTCCCGGGTCACAACATGTTCATCACCTTAGACCCGGAAGCGAGTGGTGTGGAGGATTACCGCGAGATAATCACATTTCTCCTTCGCTCGAGGATATTCCACGCAATCACGACGACTCTGCCGATATCCTTACCCAATATCGAGGATTTCTGGCAGACTGTGGAGGACGATTGCCGCGTTGAGCCCCCGGTTATGCGAGCAACCGTCAACAATCAAGAGGTTCAGTTCTCATCTGAACAAATACGGGTGGCTTTACGGTTCGGTGAGGAGACTAGGGATGACCCTACGGAGTTTGTGGCTCCGTTTCGTGATGGAGCATTCCTATGAATGGGATATTCTGGTCCCTTGGGCGATACCCAGAGACGGAAGGGGTTCCTGCTCGATCAGTGGCGCTTCCTCATGCACGTCATGATTGTGTGTATGTCTGGGAGGAAGGCGGGTACTGACGGAATGGGTGCGACCATGCAGTCTGCAATGACTGCTCTGACTTATAACAAACGTTATAGCTTTAGTCATATGGTCTTTTACGAGATCGACAGACAGAGGAGGGCGATGGCTCGTGAGCGGTTCATAATGTATCCAAGGTTCATCCAGATGATCTTGAACCATGTGGCTCCAAATTTGGCTCAACGACGCCCAATACGATACGTGGAGAGTGTGAGCAAACGTATCTTTGCTCAATGCCGTACTTCGAGTGCGAGGAGCAAGCCTGAACGTCGTCCAAAGCATACTCCACTCTTTGGGTTCTTAATAAACCCGGGGTATGTGCCAGCTCGGGGGGATGAGTTCAGAGACCCTCAACCACAACAGGCAGGAGCAACTCGAGATGTACCTACTGTGCCTGTGGTGTCGGCTGAGGAGGATGTAGACCTTGATGCTGCATTTGGCGGCCAAGGATTCTTCGACATGGACCGTTTTGATCCACAAGAAGAGGTGCAGGTCTCTGCTGCACAGGTTCGGGAAGTGAATGTTACTAGAGCAGCTACGACGGTGGCTGACTCAGATCTTGATGATATTATGGATGAGGCGAGAAGGATGTTGGTGAGACAAGAAAGGACGTTTGGGAAGAGGAAGAGGACAGTTGATGATATGAGTCAGAAGAAGAAGAAGAAGAAGAGGATATTCACAAGCTGATTAGACGATCAAGACGTGAAAGGACAGGTGCAGGTATGGGAGCTGGAGAGACTTCAAGAGTTGTACGGTTCGCTCCATCCGCACTGTCAGGTATGTCGATTGTTCCTACTTCTGTACAGGTTACAAGCGCCGCGGATGTTCCCGTGGTGGCTACATCAGCTGTCGGCATCCCATCCATCACACTACAGACGACGACTCCGGAGATTGTGTCGTTACCACCTTCAACGCTTACTCTTTCAGAGGTGGTGTCACAATTTATAGAGTCTACCGTCGTTGCAACTGCAGGGTTGTCGGTCACGATACCACCTGCGGTTACGTCCACAACTGCTTCTGATGTCCCGGTTACATTCGAGATCCCTGCTGAGTATACTCAAGACACATCTAACATGAGGTTTGATTTCGATGCAACCCTCTCAGACTCGGAGAGAATAGCTGCACTTGAACGGGTCGTGGCAGAGCAATCGAGGATAAACTTTATCCAGACCCAGGCTATTCAGCGCCTTGTAGCAGAGAATCAACTACAGTCGTCCCTCCTGGTTGAACATGGGCGAATTATAGATGCTATGAAGGAGTTCTTGGCATCTCAGGGGAGACAGGCTGTAGAGGCAACGAGTTAAGGACAAAGAAGAGAAATGATAGAGACGATGATCCCAATGCATCGAAAGATGCAGGTGGTGAGTTGCCAAGAACTACTCAAGCTCTTGGGACTTCCACAGCTCAGGGGGAGTCTGCAGGTGCAGTTGGTGGTGATGAGGTGGTGATGGTTGATGATGATGATGATGTGATCGATGCTTTGAAAGAATTGGATGATGATATGCTAGAGGATGATGTGACGTTTGATGATGATGTGCTGCCTATTGAGGAGATTGAGAAGATTGGAGCACAGATTGTGATTGAAGATGAGATTGAAGAAGGTGAAATAATTGAAGAAAATGTTGAACACGAGATCCCAGATGTTGAGAAAGCCGATATGGGTACTGAGATGGAAAATGATGAGACTGAGTGGGAGGAGCAGCCTAGGTGGAAGGAAGGCTGTGCTCATTGGTTTATTAAAACTAAGAAGCCTGCTGTTCCAACCATGTTCAATAAGAGTTATAATATCAAAGGCTATGCTGAGTCGAAGAAAGGAATTATTTGTTGGCTATATGATGAACAGATAAAGTTGTTTGTGGTGAAACGTTTTGATGGGATTCAGTATTTTAAAAGAACGTTGAGATCTCTCAATACATTGCCGGAATGTGAGGTGAAGGATTTGGCTAGATTGGGGCTGATCAATAGAAGCGACGACAACATGGCAAGGGTTATTGGGAAGATCGTGTGGAAAGAAAGCTTAAAAGAGAAGAAGTTTGAGTTATTAAAGCCACAGAAGGGAAAGCTAGTGGAAGATAAAGAAAGGGGAATGAGAGCAGATGGCAAGCCATGGATGGTAATGAAGTACAAACCAATTCGATGCATTAAGGAGGTTCCAATGAGATTATGCCTCAAGATGTGTTGAAGAATCTTAAATGGTGGTATGTTGATTGCCAGACTGCTGAAGCCGTGATGGAAGACGAAGATGAACAAGAAGTGCTGAGGGTGTATGATCCGATGCATCTTGTTAACTTATCGAAAGCTGATCTGCAAGTGTTGAATGAAAAGAAGATATTCTATATTCCTGCTTGGAAAGACGAAGCGAGGAAGTATCAGCGAGTAGTCACGGTATGTGTTAGAGAAGGAGTGCATGCGTGAAGATTACAAGATAAGTGCTTAAAGATCAAGATATGAAGCTACTGCCAAGGGGGAGTCTGTTGGTGCATAAATGTCAGTAGTTCATAGTCTAGTGTCTGTAATCGAGTCTGTAATGTTATTTATGTTTTTGTTTAAGCGAAGTTATTAACAAGTTCGCCTAGCGAACTTGTTGAACAAGCGAAGTTATGGACAACTTCGCCTGAACATATCAGGCGAAGTTGTCGTGTATTTATATACCAGCTTACGGCTTGGTTAGAGGTTAGTCGTTTTGAGTTAATCGAGTTGATCTAGAGAGTCTGTATCAGTGATTCATATCACGTGAGTTCAGTTATTAATATATAACGTGTTTCGGTTTATTCGTGTGTGTTTGTTTGATTTGCTTTCTACGCTCGTAACGATCTACGCAGGGATTCCACACCTGAGTAGACCGAGATATCTCGTGTGATCCGTCCAGGGAACCTACAGATTTTAGCATAAAGTGCTGTCACCATCTAGATGCTAAAAAGAAAATCGCTGAACTAACTGCCGAGTTAGAAGCATTGAGATTAGAGATAGTCAAACTAACTAATAAATCCGAAAATGCTGAATTCAATTTCAAAAAATTTGATGTCTCTAGTGCTGTTGTTGAATCAATGATAGAGAAACAGTTGAAATGGAAAGAGAATAAAGGTGTAGGTCTAGGCTACAACATGGTTCCCCCTCCTTATAATAATAACTACACTAGTCTTCCTCTTACCAAGGAAGAGGAAGAAAAAGAAAAATGTATGCAGTATGATAAGTAAACTGCAACTAGCAAGGGTAAGGTTGATAAAGACTCGGCAACTGAATCAACCTCAGGGTTGAACGATTCTAATGTGTCTAGTTCATGTGCAGATGAAGTAATAATTGAGGACTGGACTGAGGAATATGATAAATCACCCATTGACTCTACTGTTTCTTTATATTTGCCTATTTTGCCTATTTTAAATAACAATGCTACTGATGTGTGTGTGGGCTCTGTTTTTAAGAGCAAAGACAATCGTTTGGTTACTTTTTCTAGAACTTCTGAAGGCAGTGATCTGTCCTTTAATAAAACTAGTGAACTTAAAAACCAAAATAAACATTTATCACCTAAGTTTGTAAAAGAGAAGGGTTCTTGTAATGTTAAATGTGAAGGTTCCAATGCTAAGACCAAAGATGGATAAACAAGCTCACACAATAGAGTAAGACCGGAAATTGGCCACAACGATTTTTACATTAAAAGGCAAACCTGTTTCAACTGTTGCATTCCCGGTCACATTGCAAGAAATTGCTCTTGACTTCCGTATGTTCCATACTATAGACGCCATCAAAGGACTATGCCTCGGAATACCTCCACGATCTTTAACTCAAATAACATGAGGTATTACAAGGCAATGCTCTCTGACGGTGACTGAAAGAAAAACAAGGCTGACAGGTCAAGTTTTCATGAGACCAAGTCTAAGCCCATTGTGACCTAAAAGTGGAAAGGAAACACGGTCTCGGTTCCAAGACCAAAGTGGGCTCCTGAACCGAGAATGCTTAATAGGGTAAAAACGTGTCTCCTGTCCGCAGACCAGAGACTAAGTCAACCACTTGTGTAAATCACAAAGTTTTAAAACCAAAATACAAGTGGTTGCCCAAGTCTTTGGTAACAAAGTCCTTATTGTCTTCTGACTTGACTTTTGATAATCATGATGATATGTCATGGCAACCCATAACTTGGTCGACCAAGTCAGGCTTACCCAGAACTACAATGGATTGGGTACCCAAGACTAACTAATCTCGCACATTGTGCAGGAACAACTTTGGAGGAATATTATCAGACCATGGTTTGTTGATAGTGGCTGTTCCAGGCACATGACGGGGGACATATATAAGCCAAGTGACATTCAAATTTTTAACGACGGATATGGTTCTTTTGCGGGAGGAGAGAAAGGGAAGATTACCCAAAAGGGTACCGTTAGTAATGGAGTTTTAAAGTTTGAAAATGTTAACTATGTTCCAGAATTGAAGCACAGTCTGCTCAGCGTGTCACAAATTTATGATAAGGGTTTTTCTACACAATTTTACCAACAAAGAATGCTTGATTCTGAAACCTGGTATTGTCATACCAGAGGAGTGGGTCCTGGTCAGATCTCAGAGAAAAGATAATGCCTACCTGATTGATATGAACAAGAACGTTCCTGACGAAATTACATGCTTGTTCTATAAAGTGTCGGAACATAATGCCATGCTGTGGCATCGTCGTCTTGGTCATGCCAATGTCAAAACCCTGAATCGTCTTGCAAAGAAAAATATGGTACGCGACTTGCCAGTTAAAGACTTTGTGACTATCGAGAAGTGTGTGGCTTGTGCGTTGGGCAAGCATCATCGAAAATCACACAAGCCAAAGTTGATAAATACCATTTCTAGTGTCTTTCAGTTGCTTCACATGGACTTGTTCGGTCCAGTTCATGTCTTGAGTCTATCTCGTAGTAATCACTGCCTGGTCATCACCGACGACTACTCCCATTTCACTTGGGTGTTTTTCTTATAGAATAAAGGTGAGACGGCTGACTTGATCAAGAAGTTTGTAGTGCTTATGTAAAATCAGTTGAACTTGAAGCTCAAGGGAATTCGTTGTGACAATGGCATGGAGTTCTTAAACGGAGGTATTCATGAAGAAGTATACATGAAGCAGCCTCCCGGTTTCGAGGATCCAGACTTTCCAGAGCGTGTTTATCTATTAAACAAGGCTCTTTATGGTTTATATCAGGCCCCGAGAGCCTGGTACAGCACGTTGGCTGACCATTTGATAGAAAGTGGATTCACGAGGGGAACCGTGGATTGTACTTTGTTTTATAAGAACGTGTGTGATGATTTGCTCCTCGTCCAAATCTATGTGGACGACATCACTTTCGGTTCGACGAACGACAGCCTGTGCAAAGATTTTGAGAAGACGGTGCAAACCAAATTTGAGATGAGTTCGATGGGAGAGATGAACTTTTTCTTAGAATTGCAAGTTCATCAGTCTGATTCCGGGATCTTTATCCATCAGACCAAATATGTGAACGATGTCTTGAGCCGATTCAAGATATCCGACGACAAGATTCCTTCGACACCTCTTCCCATGGGTCACAATTTATCACCGGATGAATTAGAGGATACCGTAGATCCAACCCTGTATCGAGCAATGATCGGATCTCTTATGTATTTGACTGCATCTCGACCTGATATTATGTTTGCTATTTGTTTGTGTGCCAGGTACCAATCGAGTCCCCGAGTGACTCATCTGGCGGCAGTAAGGCGCATCTTACATTATCTGAGGGGAAATCCCGACATCGGGTTGTGGTACCCCAAAGACGATAAGTTCGATCTCACCGCTTTTACTGATTCGGACTATGGAGGATGCAAGATCAATTTCAAGTCTAAACAGCGGGTTGTCAGTTCTTAGGAAACCGGCTTGTTTCCTGGCAGTGTAAGAAGCAGACAACGGTCTCAACTTCAACAGCCAAAGCGGAGTATGTGGCGGCCTCGAGTTGCTGCTCACTGGTTCTCTGGATCCAGCAACATTTGCGGGATTATGGTTTGAAGTTTCTTACTACTCCTATCTTTATTGACAATTCAGCCGCTATTTCTATCACTAAAAATCCGGTTCACCATTCGAAAACCAAACACATTGAAATCCATTATCACTTTTTACGTGATTGCTTTGAAAAGAAATTAATTTTTATTGATAAAATACACACGGATTTTCTAAAGGCTGACCTTTATACCAAAGCATTTGACAAAACACGTTTTCAATATTTGCTGGGTATAAATGGTTTAAAAACTTTGAAAGATATTCAAAATCTTGGTTAAATCAATTTATTTTGTGTTTTCTTGTTTTAGTTCAATTTTTGTTGTTTTTAGGGGGAGATAATATATTAAATCCAAAAATATTGTGTTTTCAGTTTGTACAGGGAAAATTAAAAACTCCAAAAACATTCAAATATTGAAAAACTCAAAAATAATGAAAAAAGCTTCTCAAAATAAGTTTAGAAGCAAAAAGGGAAAATGATAGTACATTGGTCATTTGCTCCTAAGTCTAGTAAAAAGTAAGTAATAAAATACCGTGTGCTTAATTGTATTGATGTATTGGTAGGTCTTTTGACAAACAAGTACGAATTGGTAAGTGATATAAAAATAAATTGCTAAATATTCAGGGAGATTAGTTCTATAAAAGGTCTTGATAATGATAGCAGAAATGTAATAAACCGGTCATACCCAAGCCTTCTAATCAATTTGAAAACAATTTTAGCAAAAGTATCTAGTTGGTGGTTAACGCTTCAACGATGTATGGTCTTGTGGCCTTAAATCCTGTATTGATGGGATGCTTTAAGGTTCCGGATTTCATTGGGTCTTTATGCGGTTTTACATCTGGTATTCATATCGATGAATATTAAAAATTGCTTGTAAAAGTGAACCCGTAGTGTAACTGCTTAAGTCTCTAAACTTGATCGCAAAAAGTACTTCGTGTACAAAAATGAATTACAGACTTGATTAAACCACGCTGTGAGTCATACATTGTCCCCTTGCTTGCGTCTTATTACCATTAAGAAACGGACCACAAGGGACACAATGTCTGTAAACCGATAGATGAAATCGTGCATGCTCATCCATGGGAACGGACCTTAGGGTATTGCTTGATAACGGAGGTATATCTTGTAGTGGGGATTACGAACTATGATTGCTTAAAATAATCACTTTTCATCAAATCGGTTCTAAGGTTTAAGTCAAGTTGGGGTGATTTGGAGAAAATCAAACTACGCTTGAATCAAGATTTGAACTAATTCTTTCCGATATTTGTGCCTAACTGAACAAATTAATGAATATCACCGAAAATTCTGAAAAATTTGTTAGAAGATTTAAGTGGACAACAAGTGTGAAGTTATTAGGCTAAAAAGGCTTTTGATTAGTTATTGATGTGTGTGGAAGCTTTTCATGATTCGTAAAAGTTGAAGTGATATAAACTAAATCTGCTAAACTTATTGTAAAGAGTCATTTTGAAAACCTTTGGATGTCCCTAGACACATCTCTCTGAATGATAGGCAGAAAAGCGATTACCCAGTCATACACGAGCCCGTTAGTATCTTGATCGCCAAAAAGGGTCGTATTTTATATTAAAAAAATTATTTAATTATTATTTAATTTATCATTAAATTGTTTTATAATAGCTTAAAGTGGTCTTAGGGAACTACAGGGGTGGGGCACTCAAATAAGTCCTAAACACCCTGAATGCAAGGCTTGTTAGTCCAGATGGCATGTAAGTCCAACGTTCAACCTTAAAGCTTAATAATCATTTTGTATAGAGAAAAATATTTTGATCAAGTACTAAGGGGTTGGAGTCAAATTGGGGTGATCTGGGGAAAGCCAAATACGCCTTGAGAATAGATAAGGGGCATCAGAGGTCCACAAGTGATGTCCATGTAATTCTTATGCCTAATTGAATCTAATCATTTCACTAATGCAATGAAAATCATGAAAATTACCTGCTATCAACCTTTTCACTATGTCACAATAATGCTGAAAATGAATCATTGTGAAAGAACTTTAATCAATATGATTTCATGTTCGAATCTTTTCATAAAAAGGTGGTTCGTTTTTAAATAGCTGAAATTTGATCCCAATATATGCTGATTTTCTAAAGACTGGATAGGTAAATTCTGTTTTAGTTTTATTTTTATATAACTTAGAAACATAACATTTTACTATTCTTACTTTCTTTATGTTTTTGTTGTTTTGTTTTATCTCGAAATCACTCTCCTCGAAACATGTAATTTAACTGGGTCGCTTTCAATGTGTTTATATTTCTTTGGGCTTTAGACTGGATTGTCAGGTATGAGATTAAAAGTATTTGGGCTGCAACAAAGGATTGGGTTTGTTTGTGGGTTCTCGGCCCATCTCTTTTTAGTATAAATGATATTTATCCCAGATTTTATGCTCATTCATTCAAAAACACCTTCATATCTCAAACCATTCAGCCGTAAATCTCACAAAGCTAATCTCACTCCAATGTTTTTGGTGTTCTCTTGATCGAGTTGCAGGTATTGGATTGTTTTAGGGTTAATTGTTAAAAGTTAAAGGGATTTGTTGCAGGATTAATGGAGATCTCGGTGCCTTGGAGAAGACGACACGTATTCCAAGAAGAAACCCAAAGGGTTCTCTGTCCTCCGCTGTCAATGAGCTCTCGGTTGACTTTCGTTGAGCAAGATCTCCTAGCCTTGATCGAGAACTCATATTCTCGGTTGACTTTCGTTGACCGAAATCGCCAGAATTGACCGAGAACTCATATTCTCGGTTAATCTTGACAGAGAACACTTGCTTTTAACCGAAAACCCCCTTTGACCGAAATCTAATGTGGACAGAAAACTCTTGTGGACCGAAAACAACTATTTTAGTGTTATCACTTTTCTTTGTAGTCCATTTAATTTGTTTTTGTCATCATTGGCCCCTCATGTTTTGAAATTTGACCTAAAATGCTTAAAATATAATTATGATCAAGCTTACACGTACTAACTTGATTCGTTTGGTGCAGTATTGGCTGATCAGGCTCCATTAAAGTTTGTGGACACACATAACATAGTTGGACATTTGTTTGATCCACCACTGGCCCACAAGGAATTCAAGTCTATGATTGTCGGCCTCAACACTTGCAGGATTTCTCACGCATTACGAGAAAACCCTGTTATTTGCAGAAAGATGATCACTGATTTTTGGAAAAATGCCTCAATCAATCCTCGAGGAGCAGATGGAGTTGTGTCGATTGACTCCAAAGTTCAGAATAAGCCGGTCGTCATCACAGAGACTATTATAAGGGATGTGCTTTTGTTTGGTGATCAACCTGATCACCCGACAGAATACTCTGCAGCTGCCGTCTCTAAGATTATTACCAGGATGGGTTATGAGGGTGCTTATCCTCCAGCAATCAAGAAACTATTTCACCCATACTGGAGGTTTTTGATTCACACGTTCTTCACATGCGTGTCATGAAGAAAAGGGGGGTCTGACGAGATCAGTCATACTCAGATATCTTCTATTGTTGCTCTGATCATGGATTGGAATTACAACTATTCCAAGTTCGTTTTTAATGAAATGATTTGATGATTGTGAGAAAACTATGAGGAATAAAAATGTAATAAAATATGTTCTGGAAACCTAAGACATATGTGCTTCTGTGATGATTTTTGGTAAATTAATTGAGATGCTATGATCGGTGAATAGTACAATCTTTCTAGTGGGATTTCTGTCTCGGTGAAACTAGCTGCTGAGTTGTGTAAAAATGCATGAAATATGATATTTGTTATATAATTGTTATGTTTTGACCAAAATACCCTTGCGGGGAATAGTTGCTAATTGATTGCTATGATTTGACCAAATTGCCCTTATGGGGAATAATGGCTAGTTAATTGTTATTTGTTGACCAAAATGCCCTTACGGGAAAAATTGCTAGTAATGTACATTATGAATACATGACACGTATATGATTGCTTACACATGTGATGTGTCACAAAAACACTTGTTAAAGTCACACACGATTCACGAGCGAAACACGAAACATGTTATGTGCATAGGTATTATGTGCCGGGTCTAGAGACTCGATAATATTCCGACACTTAGAAAAATCTCTTTGTTGTTTTAGAACGTTAGAGAGAGTTTTTCGGTGACGCGCATCTTGGTGATTATTTTGGGAAATTCTTCGCAAACAGTGAGTTTCACTTACCCCTTTTAAACTGTTTTAAACGCTTTTCTTTTGGGGGAGATAACATACTCCACAACGCATTTTTAAGATTTTGTTAGTAAATTATATATCACTTGTAAAGGCTAAGTGGCAAACGAAACAATTGAAGTCCTACACATCGAACCGGTTAATATTTTGAATAGCGAGTCACTGTTGAGTAGTACTACTGGGTTTGACAAACCCCACCCAACGCTAAACTCGACTGGAGGTCGAGCGGGTGTAATTTTGGCTAACACGTACCATGGTCTGGAGGACCTGGTGACAAGGCACTTACTAAACGAGTCAGCTTCGGTGTCGAACACTTAGTAATACTTGTTGTATAGATTAGCTACCTATTGATATATAATTTGACATAACACTATCTGGTAACGCAAAATGCCGTAACGTGGTTACGCAAAACACAAAACGCCGTAACGTGGTTACGCAAAACGCTTAAACGCCGTAACGTGGTTACGCAAAACGCTTAAACGCCGTAACGTGGTTGCGCAAGACACTTAACGTAAAACGCTGAACGCAAACGCTAAACGATTTATTTTATATAACTTGTGAACTCACCAACCTTGTGTTGACACTTTTAGTATGTTATTCTCAGGTAGCCGAGGCGGGCGCGCGGTTTAGGAACATGAATTGTGTGATAAACTTTTAACTATGCAAACTTGTTTTAACAGTTATCTTTGGTTTTAAGTCGTCCTGCGTGACGCAACTTTTGATTAAAGGTTTTTACGCTTCCGCATTTAATTACTCGTAAACGTTTTCATGGTTTTGAAACTTTATTTTATGGTTTGATTATAACTGATGATTCCGATCCTGCCAGTTCACACCCTCTGACGGTAAAACTCCGTTAGTGGATTTTGAAGGTGTGACAGATTGGTATCAGAGCCATTGGTTATAGCGAACTAGAAGCTGCATGCATACTAGACTATAACCGCGACGACCCATTAGTTATAATGATACGCACTGCATAGGTTTGTGTATTCTTGTAATCTTATCTCTTTACCTCTTTCACTCATACGCGCGCGAATACACGGCTTACCTGTAAGAATGTCGACGCCACCCTCATCATCATCCGATTCGATGACGCATGCTCACGGGAAGGAACCGCAGTTACCTACCGCCTCACCACCCCGAGTAGTCCCGGAACTCGAAGCTCCCGCACCGAAGAGGTACCGCCTATCCGGAGGCATTTACGAAAACGACGTTAGCTGGGATTGGTACCCTAACATGATCAGACGCATGGTCTATCGCGAACAAGTTCCCCCGTTACCTCACCCGAACCACCCTGCTTATCCCAACACCCTACCACCCATAACCGAACCTGTAGAGAGAGTTCTCGCATTTGTTGTTTCATGCTTGGAGCGTGACGTGGGTTACATGCGCTATACGAGGGAGAACGTTTCCAGAATGTTAAAAGACGGAACCGAGACTAAGGAGGAGATTGCCCGCATGGCAGCGGCAATGAAAGATATGCAAGAGACTAGTGAGCAACAGATGAAGGTTATGATGAAGATGCAAGCTGAGATGATAGATTTGAAAGAGCAACTCCAAGAAGCAAGGACCCGAACCGAGATAGCTCTAGAGCGTTGCGATGTCTTACAAATGCAACTTGCTCAGAAAGCGGCCGAGCCTGAGGCCGAGCCTGAAGTAGAACCTGAAGAAGATCCCGAAGAGGAGCCTGATGAAGATCCCGAGGAAGATCCCGAGGAGGAACCCGAAGAAGAACCGGAGGAAGAACCGGCTGAGGAGGAGGCACACTCAGAGGTGTCCTCAGATGACGACATCTAGTAATGATGACACTTAGATGGAGGGGTTGTCTCCATCCGAACTATTATTTTTCTATGATTTTAAGGATTGATTGGAAATAATTTGTAGCGAATACAATGGTTTTAATCATGAATTTTTTTTAGACTAATATGTGGTTGTGATGTGATGTTGTTTCTTACTTTGTTTCTTACCTATCTTTTTATTACATGTATGGTGTGTTGTATATGAAAGAAAAATTCATGTTTAACATTTTATACTGTGATTCTAGGAAATGGCTGGAAGAAACGCTGGACAAGGACGTGGTAACATCAGCATGACTGCAGCTGAACTCCAAACTCTGCTGAACGACCATGTTGTGGCCGCTTTAGCCGCACACGTTCAGAATCAAACTGGAGGTCCGAGTGGAACGTGTACCTTCAAAAACTACCTTGACTGCAAGCCCAGTACGTTTAAGGGCACTGAGGGAGCTATAGGCTTCCTGCGTTGGGCTGAGAAGGCCGAGTCGGCCTTTGAGATGTGTAATTGTCCCCCTGCCAGTAGGGTCAAATTCGCTGCTGGGACACTTGAGGATTCCGCCCTCACTTGGTGGAATTCAAACGTCCAGATCCTTGGATTGGAACTGGCTAACGCGATGAACTGGGAGGAGTTCAAAAACATGATGCGAGAGGAGTATTGTCCGAGAGAAGAGATTTCAAAGTTAGAATCAGAATTTTGGTCGTTGAAGATGGTGGGTTCGGAAATCGAAGCCTACACTACTCGTTCGCACGAGTTGGCTGTGATGTGTCCGCGGATGGTGGATCTGCCGAGCAAGAGGATAGAAATGTACATTGATGGATTAGCACCGCAGATTCAGGGCATGGTGACGTCTTCCAGGCCAGCCACGATCCAACAAGCGATCCGTTTAGCTCACAAACTGACGGATCAGGCTGTGACCCAAGGTGCGTTACCACCTAGGGGTTCGACCACTAAAGCCTGTGACAATTCGAGTAATGATAACGTCAGCAACAGCAACAGTAACCAGAGCAGCGGGAAGAGGAAGTTTAACAACGCCAGATCTTCATCCTTGAACCTCCCACCGCAACAAAACTACCGTAAGCCCGAATTCACTCGGTGCTTTAACACTCAGAATCACAACAACAACAACGGTAGCGGGCAGGTTTCGAGCGGATATGCTGGGAAATATCCAAAGTGCAACAGGTGCAACTATCATCATGTTGGCCAGTGTGACCGTGTCAAGTGTCAAAGATGCGGAAAGATAGGTCACCAACCGAAAGAATGTAGAGGAGACCTTGCGGCAAAGGGTGCTCCTAAGCCACCGATGACGACGAAGGGATGTTTTGAATGTGGGCAGGAAGGCCATTTCCGGAAAGATTGCCCCAAGCTGAAACAGAATGACAACAATAGGGGTAATGGAAGTGGCAGTAATGGTGGAGGCAATGGCAAGGGAAGAGCGTTTGTGATTGGATCGGGTCAAGCCCGCAATGATCCGCATGTGGTGTCTGGTAAGTTCCCTGTAAACGATTGTTTTGCTTCTGTTTTGTTTGACACTGGAGCTGATAGGAGTTTTGTGTCGAAAGCCTTTAGCCAACTTTTAGACTTAACTCCAACCCCGTTAGATGCTAAGTTTCCTGTTGAATTAGCTGACGGTAGGACTATAATAACGACTCATGTACTTGCGGGATGTAAGTTAAAACTGTCAGGTCATGTCTTTGATATCGGCCTTATTCCTTTTACGCTTAGTAGTTTCGATGTCGTTGTCGGCATGGACTGGTTATCCGAGAACCGAGCGGAGATTATATGCCATGATAAGATAGTCCATATTACCACCCCTTCCGGCGAGATCATTTCGGTCCGAGGCGAGAGAAGCGGCATGACCACCAGCGTCATTACCCTTATGAAGGCGCAGAAGTATCTACGAAAGGGTCATCCGGCAATTTTGGCACAGATTGTTGAGAAACCTGCGGAGGAGAAACGAATTGAAGATATACCTGTTGTGCGAGACTTCCCGGAAGTTTTCCCGGAGGATTTGCCCGGTCCCTCCTATTCGTCAAGTCGAATTCCAAATCGAGTTGACACCCGGTGCAGCACCCATAGCACGAGCCCCGTATCGGCTCGCACCTGCGGAACTTCAGGAGTTGTCCACTCAGTTGCAAGATTTGTTGGATAAGGGTTTTATCCGACCTAGCTCATCGCCGTGGGGAGCCCCTGTCTTGTTTGTCCGAAAGAAAGACGGGACTTTCCGAATGTGCATCGACTACCGGGAGTTGAACAAGGTGACGGTCAAGAACCGTTATCCTTTACCCCGAATTGATGATTTGTTTGACCAGCTTCAAGGATCGAGTTACTACTCGAAGATCGATCTCCGATCCGGTTACCACCAGCTGAGAGTGCGCGAAGAAGATATCTCAAAGACGGCCTTCAGAACACGGTATGGTCATTGTGAGTTTTCGGTTATGCCTTTTGGCCTAACCAACGCACCAGCCGTATTTATGGATCTCATGAATCGAGTATGCAAGGCGTACCTCGACAAGTTTGTGATTGTTTTCATCGATGATATTCTCGTCTACTCCAAGAACGAGACTGACCACGAAGAGCACTTGAGGGTAATTCTGGAACTATTGAAGAAGGAACAACTGTATGCTAAACTCTCGAAATGTGAATTTTGGCTTCGCGAGGTTCACTTTTTAGGACATGTGATCAACGAGAATGGTATCCATGTCGATCCCGGTAAGGTAGAGGCCATCAAAAACTGGGAAGCACCTAAGACTCCGACTGAGGTGCGACAATTCCTAGGACTGGCCGGCTACTACCGGCGTTTCATCGAGGGATTTTCAAAGATTGCTCAACCCCTCACCGCTTTGACTCACAAGGGCACTAAGTACATGTGACACCCGGTAAATTCCCAATCCCTTAAACCAAGTAATCAACCTAAATATTAGGTAATTATGTTATGCGCGTGCATTTGTTATGTGCGCCCTGCGCGAGCGCGCCATGTTAATCAGCGCGTGCATTTGTTATGTGCGCCCTGCGCGAGCACGCCATGTTAAGAACCAGCGTGGGCATATGTTATATGCGCCATACGCGAATGTTTTGGCTTTATGTTTTCATGTACCTTAACGTTATGTTGTCTAATGAGTTGACCATCCCGCATGATGCTAAGGCGGGTGCATCCTAAATCGTTTATGCGCGTGCGGAAGGGAAACTAACCTCCCCGCATGGCGGGAACATTGAGAGCTAGTTTGTCTGAAGCTCCAAGATGGAATTGACTTCAACATAACTGATCACTATGTTGAAATACCAAGGCCACCTGGAGAATCTACAAATGAAACTCAATGTCCCTAACTGCGAGAAGGTTACGTGCCTACCCGCAGCAAAGAAATGTCCTTCACGCAGAAAGCTATGCGCACAAAGCGATACGCACAGAACACAGTCTATTCTCCAGACGTAGGGAGATTACTCCCGCCCAAAAGGAAACAGTAGCGTGTTTCAGAGATTTTTCACTTTTTACTGTACACTGACAAAAGTTCCTGAAAAAGCACACTGTAACATGAAAAGTCAACTGTCAGCCACCCTATTCTCACCAACCCCAGACCTGCATGTCCTGACCAAATCAAATCAAAATCTTTTATCCACTACTCCACTTTTAAATAAATAATAATAATTTCCATACTTTATCATCACTACACCTAGATATGAAGAGATTACAATCCCCTAAAGCAAGGGATTGTGTTCCCTTGAATTTGCCTATAAATATGTAACCTAAATTATCACCCAAAACACACTTCAAACTTCTCTCTTAAGAACTGCAACCTGCACTAATCATCTCCCAAGCATCCGTTGTTTTCGTTTCCGATCCTGTTACCAGGTAAGCCTAGAATATAACCTTGAGACCTGCTTTCCAACCCTTATATTCTCCTAATTCTTGATCTTAATATATATACTTGTTATTTAATCGTATTCTAGACCTTCGATTCCGAGGCCAACACCAAGAAAACCCGAATCTCGATTAATCCCTTAACAAGAACCACAGGTGAGTCTCACAGCCCTATTCTCACTGTTTTCACTATTTTTAAACTGTTTTCGGGGCGAGGGACACGTACTTAAATTACGATTTATCATGGTATACTTACAAGTTATGTAAACGATTATGTTTAAATTATGTTTCATGATGAGCAATGCAAACGGTTATCTTTGGTTTACGATGTATGTGCGCCAGAATTCGAGTAAGTGATCACTTTACCATTGGAACTCTAAGGGTAGGGACTGCTGGTTTGATCCGCCCACTCGTAGGGGTCGCACCTCTTACACAGACGAGTGCCTAGTATGGTCATGGGGCAGTACTATGGGTTTGAGCCCGCTCGTAGAGGTCGCTCCTCTTACGCAGACGAGCGCCTTGTTTTCCGGCACAACGTCAGCGCGTAACCCGCGGGACGGTATTATTCGCTCGTAGTGGCAGCGCCACTTACACAGACGAGCACGATTTTTCAGAAGTGTCCGCGCGTAACCCGCGGGACAGTATTACTTGTTTTGATCGTAGTGGCAGCGCCACTTACACAGACGAGCACAGTTCCCAGAAATGTTCGCGCGTAACCCGCGGAACGATTTTATCAGAATATGTTGATAGAACTATGTTTTACCAAGCATGTGTTTTAATGATGCTATCAGAATTATGTTTCAGAATGATTTGTATCAAGATTATGATGCAATACGATTTATCAAGTTACTAAAACTTGTGAACTCACTCAGTTTATACTGATTCAAATGTTTTACGTGTCTTTCAGGAGATAACTAAGTAGCGCATGGAGTCACACTTAGAGCACCTCACGCTGAACATCTAAAACTAGCTTTTTGGAAGATTTTAGTTCTATCCCTTCGATGCGCGTGGTTGTTCCCGCCGCGCAAGGGGATATGGCGTGGAAATCTTCAACAGTTTTTATACTTGGATGTTTTTATGTAATTTTTAAACAATGTAATGTATTTGTATTAAACATTTCATGCGCAATGAAATCTTACTTTGAATGTTTGCAATGGCCCGTGCTTAATTATCAATCCCCACTCGCGCGCGCCCGGCTGTTTCCGCCGCTCAGGGCCGGGTGTGACAGATTGGTATCAGAGCACTGGTTATAGCGAACTAGGAAAAGAAGTTTTAACCTAGACTATAACCGTTGGGGAATCGCATGAAATATTTTTTCAAAGAAAATATTTTCAAAAGAAACTATACACACACTTAGGAACACGGGTCACACAGTGTCTAGTGAATAAAGATAAAGAACATTATGTGCTCAGAGTACATGCGCTAAGTTTGATATATTTTCATTCTCTTTTAAAGCGAGAATGCCTCCAACTAAAGCCAAGGGAATTACCATGACACCCGAGGAACTCGCAGAAATAATCGCGCAAGCAATCGCAACACATGAGGCCAGCAAGGCCGAATCAAGTCAGGGTCGTCAGAACGAGACCCCAGAACCCGATTCAGGAGCCTTGGACAAAGGGTGCTCCTATAAGACATTTATGGCCTGTAGGCCTTGGCCATTCAAGGGTACCGAAGGGGCCATTGGGCTCTACAACTGGATTGACAAGATGGAGACAGTTCTCTCCATTAGCAGATGTAGTGAGAACCAGAAGGTTCTTTACGCGACATGCATGTTCCAAGAAGCAGTTTCGTCTTGGTGGAAACTTCAAGTGAAGACTTTGGGGCGAGAAGTTGCTCTTCACAAGACCTGGGAAGAACTGAAGGAAATGATGATGAGAAAGTTCTGCTCTCGCGCAGAAATCCAGAGTCTGCAGCAGGAATTCTGGAACCACACAATGGTAGGAACGGATATCGACGCCTACAACAACCGGTTCAACGAGCTTTGCCAGTTGGTACCAGACATGGCAAACACGGAGGAAAAGAAGATCGAGAGGTATATCTTTGGGTTACCTCCTGTTGTTAGGGTTCCGCTCAACGCCGCAGCGCCTCCAACCTTTGATGAGGCGGTAGCGCGGGCCATCACCCTTACAAGGGATACGGTCCGTGCGGGTAAGTTGACTACGCGCGGAAACGAGCAGCGAACCTCTGACTCCAAGAGGAAATGGAACTCTCACCACCGAGGGTCCGACTCCAAGCAGCCACCATTCAAGAAGCAGGAAAGCGCAAGGGTTTACGCGATCCAAGCCACGGAGCCATCAAGGAAAGGATACAGCGGGCCTTACCCATGGTGCAACAAATGCAAGTTTCACCACGAGGGTGAATGCGCGAGCGTCACGTGCGCCAAATGTGGCAGACCAGGGCACAAGACGATGAATTGCCGTGTCAGAGAAGCTGGAGCGAGCGACAACTTCTACGCATGCGGGAAGCCAGGGCATTTTAGTCGGGATTGCCCGCAAAAGGGAAACCAAGCTCGCGGGAGAGCTTTTGTGATCGGCGCAGGCGAAGCTAAAGAAGAGCCGAATGTGGTAACCGGTACGTTTTTGCTTAACGGCAATTTTGCATCTGTCTTATTTGATACTGGCGCTGACCTAAGTTTTATATCTGCTGAGTTTAAAAACTCCCTAGGCCTAGCAACCAGTAGGCTAGACACGCCTTATACTATAGAACTAGCCAATGGTAGGCAGTTATGCGCGAACGAAAGAACTGAGCAATGTGTATTAGTCATGGGAGGTCACGGGTTCAACATTAACTTGTTGCCAATAGACTTGGGAAGTTTTGACATTGTGATAGGTATGGATTGGTTAGTCGAGAACCACGCGGAAGTTATTTGCCATGAGAAGCAGGTTCGGGTCCCACTGTTGAACGGAGAAACCTTGGTGATTCAAGGGGAAAGAAGGGGAGTTACGACGAAACTAATTTCGTGCCTAAAGGCGCGTAAGTGCCTAAGGAAAGGGTGCTACGCCTTCCTGGCGCATGTCGTAGAGAAGAAAGGAGATGAGCGAAGAATTGAAGACTTACCAGTAGTGCGCGAATTTCCAGAAGTTTTTCCTGAAGATTTGCCCGGATTGCCGCAGCCGCGACAAGTAGAATTTCGTATTGATTTAGTCCCAGGAGCTGCGCCAGTAGCTCGAGCGCCTTATCGATTAGCTCCATCTGAGATGCAAGAGCTATCCAATCAGTTACAGGAACTATTGGATAAGGGTTTCATACGCCCAAGCTTTTCACCTTGGGGAGCTCCAGAACTGTTTGTTAAGAAGAAGGATGGTTCGTTCAGAATGTGTATTGACTACAGGGAGCTGAATAAGCTGACAGTCAAAAATCGGTACCCCTTACCGAGGATTGACGACCTATTTGACCAGTTGCAAGGATCCAGTTATTATTCGAAGATAGATCTACGGTCCGGATACCACCAACTTAGGGTCCATGAGGAAGATGTGTCGAAAACAGCCTTCCGAACTAGATACGGCCATTATGAGTTCTTAGTGATGCCTTTCGGGCTAACTAATGCGCCGGCTGTATTCATGGATCTGATGAACCGCGTGTGCAAACCATACTTGGACAAGTTTGTGATTGTGTTTATAGATGATATTCTGATTTATTCTCGGACCAAGGCCGAGCATGAGCAACACCTGAGATTGATTTTGGAATTGTTAAGGAAAGAAAAGTTGTATGCGAAGTTTTCCAAGTGCGAGTTTTGGCTTAGAGAAGTTCACTTTCTCGGTCACGTTGTAAACGAGAAAGGAATACTCGTTGATCCTTCCAAAGTCAAGGCCATCGAAAACTGGGAAGCGCCAAAAACCCCAACTGAGGTGAGGCAATTCCTAGGACTAGCTGGCTACTATCGACGCTTCATTGAGAACTTCTCCAAGATAGCTCTACCACTGACCGCGCTAACTCAGAAAGACAAGAAGTTTGTTTGGGGCGAAAATCAGGAAACAGCATTTCAAATGTTGAAACAGAAGTTATGTAGTGCGCCAATTTTGTCTCTGCCCGAGGGGACGGATGACATCGTCGTTTACTGCGACGCTTCACATCAGGGACTTGGATGTGTCCTTATGCAGCGAGACAAAGTCATAGCGTATGCCTCGCGCCAACTCAAGACCAATGAAAAGAACTACACAACGCATGATCTGGAACTTGGAGCGGTTGTCTTCGCGCTAAAAATTTGGCGCCATTACCTCTATGGTACAAAGTGTATAATTTTTACGGATCACAAGAGCCTTCAACATATATTTGATCAAAAGGATTTAAACATGAGGCAACGAAGATGGGTGGAGTTGTTGAATGATTATGATTGTGAAATTAAGTACCACCCTGGAAAGGCGAATGTGGTGGCAGACGCGCTAAGTAGGAAGGAGCGAATAAAAACGCTGCGAGTCAAGGCTCTAAGGTTGACCATTCACGCAGATCTCTCTACCCGCATCCGAGACGCTCAGCAAGAAGCCTTGAAACCAGAGTTTGCTAAAAACGAATCCCTTGGGGGTATGATTAAGAGTTTGGAACTTAAAGTGAACGGCAATTTATATTTCGCTAACCGCATATGGGTCCCTCTCAAGGGAGGATTGCGCGAGCAAGTATTAAGCGAAGCTCACAAGACACGGTATTCCGTACATCCTGGCGCAGACAAGATGTACCATGATGTTAAAGCGCTGTATTGGTGGCCCGATCTTAAAGGCGCCATCGCGACGTATGTCAGTAAGTGCCTGACGTGTTCAAAAGTAAAGGCTGAATATCAGAAGCCGTCGGGGTTACTTCAGCAGCCAGAAATTCCCATGTGGAAGTGGGAACAAATCTCTATGGACTTCTTCACCAAACTGCCAAGGACACCTGGGGGTTATGACACGATCTGGGTTATTGTAGATCGGCTAACTAAGTCAGCGCACTTCCTGCCGATCAAGGAAACCGATAAGATGGAAAAGTTAGCCAGATTGTATATTCGAGAAGTAGTTTCAAAACATGGAGTCCCAGTGTCCATCATTTCTGATAGAGATAGTCGGTTCACATCAAGGTTTTGGAGATCGTTACAAGGAGCTCTAGGTACTCGCCTTGATATGAGTACAGCTTATCATCCTCAAACGGATGGGCAAAGCGAGCGAACAATCCAGACATTGGAAGATATGCTACGCGCGTGCGCAATCGATTTCGGAGGTAGCTGGGATACTCATCTCCCATTGGTTGAATTTTCTTACAACAACAGTTATCACACAAGCCTCAAGGCTGCGCCGTTTGAAGCTTTGTATGGGCGCAAGTGTAGATCCCCACTGTGCTGGGCTGAAGTGGGTGACAAGCAAATGACTGGTCCAGAATTGATCCAAGAAACAACAGACAAGATTTTTCAGATAAGGGATCGCCTTAAGACAGCACGCGATAGACAGAAGAGCTACGCAGATGTGCGAAGGAAACCGTTGGAGTTTCAAGTAAGGGATAGAGTACTTTTGAAAGTCTCTCCATGGAAAGGAGTCCCCCGTTTCGGCAAGCGAGGAAAGTTGAATCCACGCTACATTGGACCATTTGAGATCCTGGAAAGGATCGGTCCGGTTGCTTATAAACTCCGTTTACCCGCCGAACTCAGTGGAGTTCATGATACGTTTCATGTGTCCAACCTCAAAAAGTGCTTATCTGACGAAACGTTGATTTTACCGTTGGAAGAGATTCACATCGACAAACAGCTGCACTTCGTAGAAGAACCTATAGCAGTAACCGATTGGAAAGAACAAAAGTTACGCAGAAGCAGAATCAAGTTAGTAAAGGTTCAATGGAACTCGAGGCGTGGGCCTGAATTCACTTGGGAAAGAGAAGACCAGATGCGCATGAAATACCCACACCTCTTTCAGAGCATGGCTTCTGCCAGCAACGTCTCCTAAATTTCGGGACGAAATTCTCTTAACAGGGGGAGAATGTGACACCCGGTAAATTCCCAATCCCTTAAACCAAGTAATCAACCTAAATATTAGGTAATTATGTTATGCGCGTGCATTTGTTATGTGCGCCCTGCGCGAGCGCGCCATGTTAATCAGCGCGTGCATTTGTTATGTGCGCCCTGCGCGAGCACGCCATGTTAAGAACCAGCGTGGGCATATGTTATATGCGCCATACGCGAATGTTTTGGCTTTATGTTTTCATGTACCTTAACGTTATGTTGTCTAATGAGTTGACCATCCCGCATGATGCTAAGGCGGGTGCATCCTAAATCGTTTATGCGCGTGCGGAAGGGAAACTAGCCTCCCCGCATGGCGGGAACATTGAGAGCTAGTTTGTCTGAAGCTCCAAGATGGAATTGACTTCAACATAACTGATCACTATGTTGAAATACCAAGGCCACCTGGAGAATCTACAAATGAAACTCAATGTCCCTAACTGCGAGAAGGTTACGTGCCTACCCGCAGCAAAGAAATGTCCTTCACGCAGAAAGCTATGCGCACAAAGCGATACGCACAGAACACAGTCTATTCTCCAGACGTAGGGAGATTACTCCCGCCCAAAAGGAAACAGTAGCGTGTTTCAGAGATTTTTCACTTTTTACTGTACACTGAAAAAAGTTCCTGAAAAAGCACACTGTAACATGAAAAGTCAACTGTCAGCCACCCTATTCTCACCAACCCCAGACCTGCATGTCCTGACCAAATCAAATCAAAATCTTTTATCCACTACTCCACTTTTAAATAAATAATAATAATTTCCATACTTTATCATCACTACACCTAGATATGAAGAGATTACAATCCCCTAAAGCAAGGGATTGTGTTCCCTTGAATTTGACTATAAATATATAACCTAAATTATCACCCAAAACACACTTCAAACTTCTCTCTTAAGAACTGCAACCTGCACTAATCATCTCCCAAGCATCCGTTGTTTTCGTTTCCGATCCTGTTACCAGGTAAGCCTAGAATATAACCTTGAGACCTGCTTTCCAACCCTTATATTCTCCTAATTCTTGATCTTAATATATATACTTGTTATTTAATCGTATTCTAGACCTTCGATTCCGAGGCCAACACCAAGAAAACCCGAATCTCGATTAATCCCTTAACAAGAACCACAGGTGAGTCTCACAGCCCTATTCTCACTGTTTTCACTATTTTTAAACTGTTTTCGGGGCGAGGGACACGTACTTAAATTACGATTTATCATGGTATACTTACAAGTTATGTAAACGATTATGTTTAAATTATGTTCATGATGAGCAATGCAAACGGTTATCTTTGGTTTACGATGTATGTGCGCCAGAATTCGAGTAAGTGATCACTTTACCATTGGAACTCTAAGGGTAGGGACTGCTGGTTTGATCCGCCCACTCGTAGGGGTCGCACCTCTTACACAGACGAGTGCCTAGTATGGTCATGGGGCAGTACTATGGGTTTGAGCCCGCTCGTAGAGGTCGCTCCTCTTACGCAGACGAGCGCCTTGCTTTCCGGCACAACGTCAGCGCGTAACCCGCGGGACGGTATTATTCGCTCGTAGTGGCAGCGCCACTTACACAGACGAGCACGATTTTTCAGAAGTGTCCGCGCGTAACCCGCGGGACAGTATTACTTGTTTTGATCGTAGTGGCAGCGCCACTTACACAGACGAGCACAGTTCCCAGAAATGTTCGCGCGTAACCCGCGGAACGATTTTATCAGAATATGTTGATAGAACTATGTTTTACCAAGCATGTGTTTTAATGATGCTATCAGAATTATGTTTCAGAATGATTTGTATCAAGATTATGATGCAATACGATTTATCAAGTTACTAAAACTTGTGAACTCACTCAGTTTATACTGATTCAAATGTTTTACGTGTCTTTCAGGAGATAACTAAGTAGCGCATGGAGTCACACTTAGAGCACCTCACGCTGAACATCTAAAACTAGCTTTTTGGAAGATTTTAGTTCTATCCCTTCGATGCGCGTGGTTGTTCCCGCCGCGCAAGGGGATATGGCGTGGAAATCTTCAACAGTTTTTATACTTGGATGTTTTTATGTAATTTTTAAACAATGTAATGTATTTTTATTAAACATTTCATGCGCAATGAAATCTTACTTTGAATGTTTGCAATGGCCCGTGCTTAATTATCAATCCCCACTCGCGCGCGCCCGGCTGTTTCCGCCGCTCAGGGCCGGGTGTGACAGTACAATTGGGGTGACGCGCAAGAATCCGCTTTTCAACTGTTGAAAACAAAGCTTTGTAGCGCCCCTATTTTAGCCCTCCCCGAGGGAACGGAAAATTTTGAGGTACACTGTGACGCATCTATACAAGGTATCGGTTGTGTGCTGATGCAACTCGAGAAGGTTATAGCCTACGCCTCTCGACAACTACGGGTTCACGAGAAGAACTACACGACCCACGATTTGGAACTCGGAGCTGTGGTGTTTGCTCTTAAGATATGGAGGCATTACTTGTACGGTACCAAGTTTACCATTTACACCGACCACAAGAGTCTCCAACATATCTACGATCAGAAGGAGCTGAACATGCGACAGCGTCGTTGGGTCGAGCTGCTTAAAGATTATGATTGTGCCATCAAGTACCACCCTAGCAAGGCCAATGTGGTGGCCGACGCCCTCAGCAGAAAAGAAACAGATAAACCCAGATGGGTGAGAGCATTGCAACTCACGATTCATGCCAGCTTACCCGATCAGATCCGCGATGCGCAACTTGAAGCTTTGAAAGATGATAATCTTCCATCGGAACTCATGCGGGGCATGAACAAGCAACTTGAAACCAGATCGGACGGGGTCCGATATTTTGAGAACCGGATTTGGGTTCCACGATACGGAGAGTTGATAACTCTAGTGGTGGACGAAGCTCACAAGTCCCGATATTCTATCCACCCTGGCTCAGATAAAATGCATCATGATTTAAAGGCACTTTACTGGTGGCCGAACATGAAAGCCGACATTGCCACCTACGTGAGCAAATGCTTGACTTGTGCCAGAGTCAAGATAGAATACCGGAAACCATCTGGTCTACTGCAACAACCGGAACTCCCAATGTGGAAATGGGAACACATCTCAATGGATTTTATTACGGGTTTGCCTAAGACACCGACGGGATGCGATACCATCAGGGTGATCGTTGACCGGTTGACTAAATCGGCACACTTCCTAGCAATTAAGGAAATGGACAAAATGGAAAGACTGACTCGTGTTTACATGAAGGAAGTAGTGTCGAGACACGGAGTGCCTGTCTCGATCATTTCCGATCGAGATTCTCGTCTCACTTCGCACTTTTGGAAGTCGCTGCAAAGCGCACTGGGCACCCGTCTCGATATGAGTACAGCATACCATCCTCAGACGGATGGGCAAAGTGAACAAACTATTCACACCCTGGAGGATATGTTGCGTGCAGGCGTTTTGGATTTCGGAAGAAGTTGGGAACCCCACTTACCCTTGGTAGAGTTTTCGTACAATAACAGCTACCACGCAAGTATTAATGCAGCGCCGTTTGAAGCGCTGTACGGACGGAAGTGTCGATCACCACTCTGCTGGGCAGAGGTGGGTGACAGCCAAATCACGGGTCCAGAACTGGTACTCGAAACCTCGGAAAAGATTGTTCAAATCCGAAATCGCATGGCAGCAGCACGAGATCGCCAAAAGAGTTACGCAGACAAGCGCCGAAAACCTCTCGAATTTCAAGTGAACGATCGGGTGTTACTCAAAGTCTCACCTTGGAAAGGTGTGGTTCGCTTTGGGAAGCGAAGCAAACTCAACCCACGGTATGTTGGTCCGTACCGGATAACTGAGCGCATTGGTCCGGTGGCGTACCAACTGGACCTACCAACAGAACTCAGTGGCGTACACGATCTATTCCACGTATCAAATTTAAAGAAATGCCTATCTGATGAAACCCAAGTAGTCCCTTTGGAGGAACTACAAGTTGATGAACAGTTACGTTTCATTGAGGAACCAGTCGAGGTTTTGGATTGGGAAACCAAAACGCTCAAACACAGCAAAATTCCAATCGTTAAGGTTCGTTGGAACTCGAGACGTGGACCGGGGTTCAC
Source organism: Bidens hawaiensis (assembly GCF_021521415.1). Classification (NCBI taxonomy): domain Eukaryota; kingdom Viridiplantae; phylum Streptophyta; class Magnoliopsida; order Asterales; family Asteraceae; genus Bidens; species Bidens hawaiensis. The sequence continues at coordinate 15,979 of NW_027492940.1, read as the reverse complement.
GTGGGAACGCGAGGATCAAATAATGAAAAAGTATCCTCACCTTTTTGAAGGGCTAACCAAACACGGAAAACCGCGAAAATCGGCAAACCGTCAGACATCACCGGAGGTATGAATTAAATTTCGGGACGAAATTTCTTTCTACTAGGGGATATATGACAAACTGAAAATTTTTTTCTTACTCTTTCAGACTCTCATCACGACTTGACTCAAATTTTCGGGACGAAAATTCTTTAACATGGGAATGATGTGACAATCGTCAATTTCAGGTTAACTCCGTTAACTCAACTCCGTCAATTCAAACTTAAGATCACTGAATCCGTTAATTCAAACTTAAGATCACTGAATCTATAACGCACACTTCATTGCATTTAAACTAGGGTTTAAATGACGCTTAACACTTACTACATGTGTAGTCTTTCGGGATTTGCACCGAAACGCAAACGAGTTGACGCAAACGATTGATAAATAAACGAAAAACGTCAAAACAGTAATTATGTGATAATTATGTGTTAGACTTATGTGTTATGTGATAACATGGTTATAAACGTTAACTCAAGACGAAAACAAGTTAGTTAGGCTAGAAAAACAACACTTGGAAGTAGAGGGACTTGAGTGTAACTTGTGTGTCTATAAATATAACCTTAAAAATAAAACCCTAACTATTATTATTATTATTCCCAACCCGATCGGCCCCCCCTTCCCTTTGCATCCTTGCTGCCGTCCACTTCCACACACACATACATCAAGAAATCAAGTGTTTAATCCAAGAACTAGGTGCTAGGAAGGTATAATTGATCATCCTTTACATTCTTGTTGATTGATTTTGATGTTTGTTGGGTTATTAACAAACCCTAGGCTGCCGATTTTGTTCATGTATATAGCTAATATGATTGTTATTATTTGGATGATGATTTGATAACTAGATTGAATCTTGTTGTATGGTGATTGTTGTGTCTTTGATTTGAGTTCAAACACAAACCCTAATCTTGTATGTAATGTGAAATTGATGTGCATGGATGGTGTTTATGGGTCTAGAGGGTTATATGGATGCATGATAGTTCATAGATTGTTATTATGTTGAGTTTGGATGCAAACAGTTTCTGGACAGAATGTGTATATGATGTTTAAGTGACTGTAACGAAGTGTAAACGTGAAAATTGGTTGAGATTATTGGTACTGCAGTAAACTAGGTTGAGTCTAGTTTCTATAAAGTATAAATTTGTAATTTTCGGATAATTAGAAGTTAACTTTTATGATTTTACAAAAACGTTGTGCAAAGCTGAGCTGTTAGACCTGCTGTTAGGTTATGTTGTAAATGTTATATCTCATGAACTACGAGACCAATTGGGTTGGTTCCACTTCTGGAAGTTGACTCATTGAGTTAGGAACCAAACCCAAGTGGTCTTGCATTTATTGGATTTTTCGTTTAACGGGAATTGCAAATAACATTCTGTTGTGCATGAATCTGACTGTTATGAGTTTGCTGTAATGATTTGACGATTGTAAGAAAACTATGAGGAATAAAAATGTAATAAAATATGTTCTGGAATCCTAAGACATATGTGCTTCTGTGATAATTTTTGGTAAATTAATTGAGATGCTATGATCGGTGAAATAGTACAATCTTTCTAGTGGGATTTCTGTCTCGGTGAAACTAGCTGCTGAGTTGTGTAAAAATGCATGAAATATGATATTTGTTATATAATTGTTATGTTTTGACCAAAATACCCTTGCGGGGAATAGTTGCTAATTGATTGCCATGATTTGACCAAATTGCCCTTATGGGGAATAATGGCTAGTTAATTGTTATTTGTTGACCAAAATGCCCTTACGGGAAAAATTACTAGTAATGTACATTATGAATACATGACACGTATATGATTGCTTACACATGTGATGTGTCACAAAAACACTTGTTAAAGTCACACACGATTCACGAGCGAAACACGAAACATGTTATGTGCATAGGTATTATGTGCCGGGTCTAGAGACTCGATAATATTCTCACACTTAGAAAAATCTCTTTGTTGTTTTAGAACGTTAGAGAGAGTTTTTCGGTGACGCGCATCTTGGTGATTATTTTGGGAAATTCTTCGCAAACAGTGAGTTTCACTTACCCCTTTTAAACTGTTTTAAACGCTTTTCTTTTGGGGGAGATAACATACTCCACAACGCATTTTTAAGATTTTGTTAGTAAATTATATATCACTTGTAAAGGCTAAGTGGCAAACGAAACAATTGAAGTCCTACACATCGAATCGGTTAATATTTTGAATAGAGAGTCACTGTTGAGTAGTACTACTGGGTTTGACAAACCTCACCCAACGCTAAACTCGACTGGAGGTCGAGCGGGTGTAATTTTGGCTAACACGTACCATGGTCTAGAGGACCTGGTGACAAGGCACTTACTAAACGAGTCAGCTTCGGTGTCGAACACTTAGTAATACTTGTTGTATAGATTAGCTACCTATCGATATATAATTTGACATAACACTATCTGGTAACGCAAAACGCCGTAACGTGGTTACGCAAAACGCAAAACGTCGTAACGTGGTTACGCAAAACGCAAAACGCTGTAACGTGGTTACGCAAAACGCTTAAACGTCGTAACGTGGTTACGCAAAACGCTTAAACGTCGTAACGTGGTTACGCAAAACACTTAAACGCCGTAACGTGGTTGCGCAAGACACTTAACGTAAAACGCTGAACGCAAACGCTAAATGATTTATTTTATATAACTTGTGAACTCACCAACCTTGTGTTGACACTTTTAGTATGTTATTCTCAGGTAGCCGAGGCGGGCGCGCGGTTTAGGAACATGCATTGTGTGATAAACTTTTAACTATGCAAACATGTTTTAACAGTTATCTTTGGTTTCAAGTCGTCCTGCGTGACGCAACTTTTGATTAAAGGTTTTTACGCTTCCGCATGTAATTACTCGTAAACGTTTTCATGGTTTTGAAACTTTATTTTATGGTTTGATTATAACTGATGATTCCGATCCTGCCAGTTCACACCCTCTGACGGTAAAACTCCGTTAGTGGATTTTGAGGGTGTGACACCAAATCGGGACATAAATGAGCCATCTTGTTAAACTTGGTGGTATACTCCCGATACGACATAATACCGGCCTCCAAGGTCAAGAATTCATGTTCTATCTTATCCAATTCATGCAGAGGACAAAACTGATTAAGAACCAATTTCTTCAACTCATCCCACGTCATCCTCCTAATCGAACGATCACCCATAGCCTGCGCCAAGTTATCCCACCAGCATAGGGCCTCGGAACGAAATGAGGCGGTAGCATATGTCACCAAGTCATCCCCCTTGCACTTACTAACCCTTAGAACGGCCTCCATCTCTCTCACCCACTGATGTGCTGCCAATGCATCTTTAGTACCATCGAAAGAAGGGGGGTCACACTTCTTAAAGTCACCATACAAGCAACTCCGAGTAGATACACTAATAGTCCACACCTCATCTTCATCCCCACTCGGCACATACACTTCCTCTTCCTCTTCGACCTGCGCCTCCTTACTCTTCCTTCCCTTATCTGAACCTTTACCAACCAGTGACTCCTCCATGGCCCTAACGGCCTCAGCAACGATCTCAGGTATGACGCTATGGAGCACCTGGTAGACCTCTTCCGCGATAGCCACGCGCATAGCAGGATCTAAGGCGGGGTTATCCCCCTCCTCATGAATCGGGTTCTCCTGCTGGGGAGTAGGAATCTCACTCTCGGCTTCGGCACGTGGCTTACGACCACGACCGCAAACACTAGGACCACCTCTGTTAGCTACTCGAGTATTAACCATGACTTATCCCTACAAAGAGAGAATTTTAACACGATTAAGTACATGTGGCATTTAGAACATGTAAGGTAAGGGTAAACTGCTAATGACGTTGATCAAGTGTAATTAGTCGTTTACTTTACCCGCCCGTCCTAAGCACCCCCTGCCCCTAACCTCGTTAGCCTTCTATCTAACACTTAGACGGTTAATCACATATTGGAAACTTTTAAATTTAAAGGAATGACTAATAATTTAAAGTTACCTCTTGGCGTGCAGCTACTCGCGGTGGGCATACTGGTCTGTTTTCTTACAGTTCGAGTCCAAGCATTCGGGGATGCTAGGATCCCTCGAACCATGGCTCTGATACCAACTTATAAGGCCCCAAACCCCAGGAGCCCCACAGTTGGTATTCATACAAAATACTTATTAAAATAATTAAACTTGAAAACGGTTTCTTCCATTAAAACAAACATCTCAAAGTGTAAATTCAACGGAAAACATAAATAGTAAAGTAAGTTCCCTAAAACCAGGGAAATTTGCTCAAAACCAAATTTTAAATATAATTCATGAAACTATTTAAAATAAAATTGTTCAAAATACATTTTTCCATCCACGTATGCCCTTCACCGTCCAAGTAGCTTCATGCACTTCCAAGCGATAGGGCATCCTCTTCCTAACCTGAAACTCACACTAACATACACACAAAATCAGCTTGAGCTGAGTGTGTTCAAGTTTTAAGTAAATAATATCAGTAACAACAATTATGATAGTCATACCAAAAGTTTAAAATAAAAAGAGTGCATCCATTAAGTCATCATTATCGAAGACTAAACATTCTCATACATACATATACAGAGTATATATATAAACATCCTCTCAAGTACAACATATATATATATATATAACATCCACGTATAACATCAGGGTCGAGCAAACCTACAACCCAAACACGTAACATCAACACATGTAAACACAAAGTAGGCATATGCAACATCAGTAGTCGAAATGACTACAACATCGCCAAATATAGGCCAAACAATAATGTATATATATATATACATATATATATTTTTAACATCCCAAGGCCTACCATATACTAGCAAGCCTATATAAAATCGTTTAAAATATTTCATCAAGTAAGCAAAACACTTAGGTGTGCATGCCAGCCCAAAATTTAAAAGAGTAAAAAGAGCATCATGAAATCTCTAAGTTCACACTCACAAGTAAGGGCCTGTAAATTGTACACAACGCGTTACTAAACTAGACCATAAGAACACACTTGCCTAACGGGCGGTTCAAGCCCAACAATTTGGCCCAAGGCCCAACCCACACTCATTTACTTTACCTCAGCCCCTAAAACCTTTCAATTAACCAAATCCACCCTACGATCATGGTCGGGGCTAGCCATGATGCACAACTCACCCGTCGGTTTACAAATCGAGTCGAATACACGCGCAATAACTCTTAAAACCAATTGCCAAAAAAATCAGCCCCAAATGGACCAAATTCCCATCTTAACCTTTTCATACATCATAATTATGTCACCCGAGTTGATAGGGCCGACGTTTTCTTTTTACAACACTCACTTTAATGTTTAAACGACAATTCGCGCACAACCGACTCGATTGACTAATCACCAACCTAATCAGCCCCAAGTACCAAAAAAAATAATTTTCCCACAGCCTTTAAACCCCCTAGGGCTATGCAAACTGATTCAGTTGGGAATTCAATTGACTAACGCATCAAACTCAACAATTGACGATTCTACACCCGATAAACCCTAGTTTTTGAACTAAAATCGATTGACTGACCTAAACACCTCCAATGGCCACGGAATTTTAATATGATGTAAATTTCATACCTGGGAATCTTTATACACCAGAAACTCTAATTTTTATCCACGGGAAGCGGGTCAATTGCACCTTGGCCGAAATCTGTCCAACGAAAAGAATCGGCAAAATTGAGCGTCAAAACGATTAGGGGTGAATGAAAAAAGTGTTGGGGATTGTAGTACATACCTTGAACTACTTCTAAATTCCTTGGAATCACTCAAAAAGTCGAAGCAAAGAAGGGGGGCTGGTCTTCTGGCCGATCGCAGCAAGTAGGGTTAGGGTTAGGATTGGTTTTGTTTATAATTATAATAAAAGAAGTTACATCCAAGTCCCTCCAAATTGAAGTATAAGGCATTATGGAAGAAAAGTTAGATGGTTTAACGTACCAGGATGACGTAAATGCTTCCGAGAAACGTCGGTTAAATCCCGAGAATTATACATACTTACATGCAGAAAATCTTTAAACCAAAAAATTTAGCGGGCGTTACACTAAGGTGGTGAGAATTAAATGCACTTTAAAATTAGCATGCCACTCTATTTTATGAAAATAAATAAAGAGTGGTGGTGCCCCGCCTTGTCCAAATTTTTACGAGCTTAGAATTTAGTTATATATTTAGGGTAAAAGATGCCTAAGTGCACAATAAAAAACAAAGAAAATAAATAAATAAATAAATAAATAAAAAGGAAAGAAAAAGTGAGAAAAGCTAAGAAATGAAAAATGCCAAATAAGCATTCTCAAAAATAGAAAAAGAGGCCAAAGTGCACATACTAGACGGGACTGAGAGTTTACGTGTTACCAAGAGGATGGCGACTCTGAGGATACACTATTGGGACTCGAAGTTTTTAGTCAATAAATATATTTTTAGGGAATATATAGGACAAAGTCCAATAATATTTAGGGCATGCTCGTACGACCTTACTTGACCTATCATCCATAAAAATTCCATCTAAGTGTATTTTCTTCTTACCATTAAGGGGTTCTTATCTTATGGTGATATGTTAAACCAGTTTGCTTCAACTCAATTTTTAATTGTCTTTACTATGCTTGAGATGGGGTAGGTGGATCTTAAATCGAAAGGTGTGAGACCCATAGGATTTTGATATCACATGAACTTAATTGCTTAGTGTGCTTGGGGGCTTGATAGCCTTGTGACTGGGTTTAAATGGACAACAATATCGGCAATCGCGGCTTTTACGTTTATCCGAGCTTTAAATTAATCTTTACGTTTTTAAGACCAAATTTTCCGATTATGATTCCATTGCAAATAACTTTTTCATGGACGAAAAAGGTTTAAGTGTGGGGATATTTGATGTGGTCTAAAATATACATATAAATATATAAATATTTCCTATACTTTTAAGTACTTTTGAACAAGGTTTTTATTGAATACTATTCTTAATGTGGACTTTTAAAGTTTTAAGAGACAATGAGCTAAAACGACTTAATTAACCTTAATATAGAAAATATATATGCTAATGGTTAAGCTTTCAAATATTAACCAATAAAGGTAAGTGAATTAAAATATAGTTATGTTACATAACGTAGAATTAATCAATTAAGTTATTTTATGAAGTAATTTAGTGTGCACTTGAATTGACGTGACATTAATTTATTTATTTTGTTTTGAGTTATGAACTTGAATATGAATGTCACCTTGTAATTAAACAATTGTTTCATTAATTGCTTCTAGGAACCAAGAATTCTGTGGCCCATGAGCAGTTTGTAATAGCTAGTAATAGCCCAACTCATGAAGATTCTACCAGCCCTTAAATATAATTCTTTTATGCAGCCAACATGTTGAGTCGGTTACTTGGAGACAAGGAGAACATACAATATATATACATATTGATATTGCTGGACGTAGGGGAGAGACGGTAGCAAGGTTTGGGTTCGACTAGAAAGAAGAAAAGACAAAGAAGAAAGTTAGAGAGCATTTGGGTTCAATACCTACTCATCCAAACATCATTAATATTTGGTTTGAATTTATTGTTTTCGTCATGAATTTATTATTTGAATCTTATTTATTTGTTTGTTCTTGAGTATGGTTGTTGGCTAAACCCTTAGACAGCCTAGGCTTATGATGAACTTTTGTTGACGTTGGATTTTAGTTTGGATTTTGCTTTTGTTTATGGTTTTATGAACTAGTAAAAAGGTTTAATTATATGAATTGATGCATATGAATAATTAGGATTGTTTGATGGGTTTTACTATTCCATAGTTGCCTTGGTTATTGTTTGTCATACGATAGGTTGCTATTGGGTCATCTACTTTGTGTTTTTGACTATTTTATGATTGATTTGCAATAAGATCATAGGAATAATAGCTGTAAGGTGCTAGGTTATTGATAGGTCTTTGTTGATCAAGCTTGCTAGATTTAGTTCTTCGTAAAGAGTCTGTCTATGTTTGATTGGTTAATTTTGTCTATCAAGTCAATAAAATATATTAAACCGCCTTTGATTTCTACGCTGTAAGGTAGGATTTCATTATAAAGAAACTAGTTCATGATTAATTAGTGACTGTAAGCGAGTTTAATTGAACTGGTGTTTTTAAGAACTTAGTAGAAATCCATAGGTGTTTTCTTGAGAAGGGTCAGGGGTCCTGTTTGGGTTTTCTTTAAGTGGCTATTTTAAGATCACAGTTCCATAAGATCGCATTTTCTAACTATTTGATAATTGATATATTAGGGATTCTAGCCTAGATGGTTGCTTGTCATCATTTGAATTAAGTCTAGGTTAAGTCGTCTTTAAGTTTTAGTGGTTAGTTTAATGTTAGTTTTTAGTGAAACCCTCCAATAATATAAATAAATAGTCGTGTATGTAGTTGAGTCTAATTTAGCTAGTTTACGTAATTAAAAGAGTCATGTGGGTTCAACATCCGGACTTACTTAGCTGTACTAGAGTCGACCGATTCACTTGTCGGTTAGTAGTTTTAGGTAAGTTAAGAGTCTAGAATTATTACTTAGTGTCTAGATTAGCGTTTATTTAGTCAATAAATTAATAACTACTTTTAGTATATCAGTATCCTAAAGCATAACTAGAATAGTTTGTTATGGTTTTTAATAACATGAACATTTAATTTTGTCACTAACCCTCATGTTAGTTATTCGTTGATTTTTGGTAACGAAACATACACAAAAATAGAATAAACCTATCATGTGTTAATTGGAATATTAGAATTAGCAGACTTAAATATCATGAATATATGACTACCTATTTCAGCCAGTTGTTCTTTTAAATTATGGATAGTCTCATTGCATATGCCTAGTATAATGACAAATATTTGCAGTGAGGGTTCTTCTTAGAGAACTTAAAGCTGAAAGTAATATTTGCATTTTATTCATGAACCGTAGAATTATCCTCTTTTAGGCTTTATTTAATGGTAGTGAGTTTAATAAGATCTTATTTTCTAGTACCAGACATTTCTTTTCTTGTACATATGTTACTGATCAACACACTCATTTTCCTTTGGTACTTTAGTGTTGTAGTTGATTCTTAAGGCATTAAATTGTACTATTGAGAAATTTAGTATGTAATGTACTGGAAAATTGTACTTATTTTCATGTGTGAGCCTTTAATTTTACGGGTCATGTCATGATACTGTATATTATGATGTATTCAGTAATGCCATTTAACCTTATAGTTAAAATTTTAAGGAGTGTATGTATCTTAGAAGTTATTTTGATTATTTCACAGAAAATATATTAGTCTTAGGAAGGACTGAATCTGGAATAACTTTTGTGATAGCATTTATTTAAATAAGTTCTTGATTATCATAAGAGATATTATGTTTGACTCATTCCATATGTTATACTCTAGCTTACAATAGAATAATTGTTAATAGAAAGAGCAGTAGGGTAGTTATGTTTTGAGGGATAATCAAAAAAAGAGAAGGCCTAAGGGTTAATGAAACTCTTTATGAAGCAAAAACATATTAGGTTTTAGATTAGAGTGGATAATTTGAATGAGATAGTAATTTCTGAGAAGAAAATTATAATGAGTAATGTAATGGAATATTAAAGTAAGGCAATTAAAATAAGTTTGTAAGATTAATGAAGGATCATTAATGTGAAGATTATTATATTTTACTGAAGATGTGATATATCTATTATTAACATCAAACTAATAGACTACTTTAATTAAAAAAATACTGCTTAAATAAAAAATGAATCACGTTAGGGTAGAACTAAAATTTATTTAAGTATATGTGCAGAACAATTGTAACACATCACCTTTGAGTAGAAGTGAAACAACTATTTTAGTTATACACGGGTTAGTTTTTCTTGATATAAATATAACACATCACCTTTAAGACAGAAGTAATACATTTAAATCATGTTAGGCTAAACTAACATAACTTGTATTTAGACTTGAATGATATGTTAGATGTAATACATTACATTTGAGCAGAAGTTTACATTAACAAATTTATTCAAGTTAAGCCTTTCTATGTTTTGCGAAAATAATTTATATATATATATATATATAAGTGTTTTACAAAACATTAATTAGTTAATAGCAAACCAACTATTAGCGCGGATCGAACTCCGTGGTGAGTTCGAGAATAAGGTTTTCGGTTTTTATGTATTTTTGGTAATTTGATGTTTTTCGGAAACTAGGTGTTTTCGGGAAATTATTGTTTCCAGAAAGTGTTTTAACCGTAAGCACATTCACCCATGATTCTATGAACAGTTACATGATAAGGTTATATCCGAATTTTTAGGGATTATTTGTTTATTTTCGAAAATAATTCTTTTATTAATTTTCAAGAATTCGAAATATCTTGGGAAAAAGTTTAACCAAAATAATAGGAAAAACATTATAACAATAAAGATCTTGAACCAGATTATATGAGATTTTCGAAAAACTGTGATGAACATGAAGAATATCATTGAATTCATCAGATTTCGAAAAAAATCTTAGGGTTATACAAATACGAATTTTAAAACCAAAAAAATTGTTAGTGTTTATACATTCGGTTTTTAATATGTAAAACCAATTAATAATGAAATCGAAAATTAACTTAGGGTTTGTCAGGTTTTAGTTTATGGAAAACATGAAGAGCTGATTAACTAACATCGCTCTGATACCATATGTTGATCAGTTCTTAATGTTAATAATGGAAAACATGAATATTATGATAAACCTATAACTAAAACATACATGTTATATCAGAGACAGTAGCCACGGCTGAAGAGAATGATCCAGACGACATGATAGTCAGCTTGGTCGAATTTCCCTTTAGGATGTATATTAGTGACGGAGATTAGGGTTCTTGAGAAACCGAAATATGGAGATAGAAAAGGGATCGTGAATTTTTCATGTGTGTGTTAAGGTTATGTCTTATAATGTTAATAAGTTTCCCCATATATTTATATACACCCAAGGGGAAACCCTTGATTAGCAAGTAAGGGTAATATAGTCCATCAAAAATTACCTAGCTAATATAATAATAAGGTATAATTTAATTATTTTGATCTATCAATATGTAAGATATAAAGGTGGTTTAAGGTGTAAAAGACTAGTAGGGACGTAGGGCTAACCTTGAACTAAAGTATTACACTTAGAATTGGCTGCAAAAAGAAAATAAGGGGGTGTTCTTCCTGCTCCTTCCGCCAATTGGGATTGAAAAAGGGGAGTTAGGGTTTTTGATTATAATAAGATATATTACACTCTAGTCCCTCAATTTAGAAAGATACAACAATTTGGATGAAAAGTTAATTAATTTTAACTTACGGGAATGACAAGGAGACCCATGAAGATGACAGAACGGGTTTCGGTTAAAATACAACGTTACAAGGTTCGAGGATTTTTAACGGATGCTTACGGGCGTTACTAGTCTACCACCCTTAAAATGGGATTCATCCCCGAATCCCGCTAGATAGGAACAAGCGTGGATTGAGACATTTCAAAACATCACATCATACACGGAACGGGTATAAAGAGCACCCCTACTGCTAATATCGTGCGAAAGCTTTCGAGAGGGAGATAAATAGACAGCGCAATTATAACAAATAAAACGATTACAAGGGGGTTACCTGAAATGGTGTCCGCATCCTCCTTTGCCTCCTTCATCGAGATACTGAAGGCACTCGCCTTAACCTTCGGTCTTTCTTCCATTTTCCCCCTCGAGGAAGTCCCCTACTCGGATTCCCCCGCCCTACTGGTATGGCAATTTGACGCTAAATGTCCAGACCCCCTACATCAGAAACAAATCAAAGTCGGGCACTCATAGCTGGCGTGTCCAGTCTTCCCACAACCAAAACAGGGCATAGCCCTAAGCCTGCATTCCCCCTTATGCGGCTTCCCGCACTTCCTGCATCCATCACTATACCCCTTACTCTTACGATCCGACGTCTCTGTCCTCGCTTTCTTCCCAACCGACACAGAATCATTGCCCCCATAATGTTTGCCACTGGAGTTAGAGCTCGGGTTCCAATCTTTTCCAAATTCAGTTAGGCTCACCATCTCTCTCTGTTCATACAACGTACCTGCTAGGGTAACCACCGAATGGAAAGAGCTCAAGCCGGTGGTCACCAAACCCCTACGAACATCTACCAGAAGACGCTTCACGTACTTTTTGATTCTTTTACCTTCAGGTGTAACTAGATCGGGATATAAGCGATCCATTTGGTTACATTTTGTAGTATACTCTCGATGTGACATATCACCCACTTCTAAAACTAAGAAATCCTGCTCCATCTTATCTAATTCACGCGGAGAGCAAAAATGATCGATAACCAACTGCTTCAACTCTTCCCAAGCCATCCTCCTAATAGAACGATTACCCATAGCCTGAGCTAGATTATACCACCAACACAGCGCCTCGGAACGAAACGAGGCAGTAGCATAAGTCACCATGTCCTCCTCTTTGCACTTACTAACCCTCGATACGACTTCCATCTCTCTAACCCACTGATGAGCTGCCCACGCATCTTTAGTACCATCGAAAGCGGGAGGGTCGCATCTCTTGAAATCCCCATACGAACAACCTCTAAAAGATACACTAAACGCACGAACTTCTTCCTCCTTCTCACTTGACACCATCACCTCGTCTTCAACCTGAGTCTCTTGACCCTTTCGCTGCTTATCCACACTCTTACCAACCATTGACTCTTTTGCAACCCCAACCGCCTCAGCAACAATCTCGGGAATAACGCTCTGAAGAACCCGATAAACCTCATCTGCAATGGCCACGCGTATAGCGGGGCCTAAAGCGGGGTTATCCCCCTCTCCCTGAATCGGGGTCCCTTCTTACTGCGTAGTCAGGCTCTCTCTCTCAGTCTCGGCACGTGGCCTATGACCACGACCACTAAGACGACCACTCTTCGCCGTACGGGTATTGACCATATCCTATTCCTACAAGGACAGAATCCTGACACGGTCAGGCACAAGTAGTATTTAGAACATGGTAGGTAACGGTAAACTGCTAATAACGTTGATCAAGTGTTATTAATTGTTTACTTTACCTGCCCATCCTAAGCACCCCCTGCCCCTAACCATATTAGTATTCCATCTAACACTTAAGCAGTTATTCACGAAATGAAATCTTAAACTCGTAAAAATGACTAAATAATTTAAAATTTACCTCTTGGCGTGCAGTTACTCGCGGTTGGCATTTCTATTCCCTTCTTTTACAGTTCGAGTCCAAGCATTCGAGAATGCTCGGATCCCTCGAACCATGACTCTGATACCAACTTGTAAGACCCCGAATCCCGGGAATCCTACAATTGGTAATCACATACACAATTTCACCAAAAATTTAAAACCTAACGTTTCATTTTATTTAAAACTAGTTCAAAGTAATTTAACAGCGGAAATTCATAAGCATCAAAAATTCCCAAAACCGGAAAAATACCAAATGATAAACAGCGGGAAAAGTTAAGTATCTAAAATCCCAAAACTGAATATAAAGTGAAGTGTTTGCTTTATTTTAAAGTCCTTGTCTAGAAATGCCTTCAACTCCGAGTAGCATTCAGCACGTCCAAGCGATAACATCCACTTCTCAACCTAAAAGTTAATCTAACATACACACAAAGTCAGCTAGAGCTAAGTGAGTACAAGTTTTCATAAACAATAATTCATACATTATTTCAAAGTTATAGTTCTAAACAGCAAAGAGGATAATAATAAAATAAATAAATATGGTTCACCAAATAATCCATTCATCGTCGAACACACGTACACGGGCCTCTCCACCACGAGTCAAGACTCGAGTAATATATTTGACCCGGACGCGGTAAGACCTAAGCACGTGACACGAGCCTCTCCACCACGAGTCAAACCCGAGTAATATATTTGACTCGGTCACTGCTTACACATCCAAACACGTGATACGGGTCTCTCCACCACGAGTACAACCCGAGTAATATATTTGACCCGATCACGGTTTAACATATAACGGGCCTCTTCACCACGGGATTTTAAAACCCGAGTAATATATTTGACCCACCAAAATGATGATCATGCCACACAGGCCTCTCCACCACGGGATTGAAAACCCGAGTAATATATTTGACCCAGCCGTAATCACCATGCACACACACATCAATAAGTCTACTCACATCATTCTTAGTCACAATTAACTAATCATAGGCCATAGGGTAACACATGCACATACATACATACATATATATATATACATATATATATATGTATATGTATATATATCATCCCAAAATATACCATATTACAAGTAAACCTATGGGCCATAAGGTAATATATAATAATCAGTTCAATACATGAACTAAGTAAATAGGTCTACTCGTATTTCAGTTATTACCCAGCCTATTAACATCCTCGAGTCTAGACCATAACCAGGTATATTCCCTTAAGGAATTTATGACCAAACTTGTCTAAAATATCCTAAGGCACAGAATGTAACTCACACTTGGTTTTCATAATTGCACAAACATTATCAAAACAATACAATGATCTTCAAATTGTTTTAACGTGTAAAATAGGGAAAAACTGTAACTGAGTGTGTATGCCAGCCCAAAACGTAAGAAGAGTTAAAAAGGGCATCATGAACTCACCTGACACAAGGTATGATTTCACCACAAGCTAGAGGATCCCTACGTAGCCCCACAACTCAAACTCCTGTCGGTTTACATACAATCAATACTATTGACATCGAGATGGCTCGCTTATCCTACAAGACGTTCTAACATGGTTCGAGTTACCTAAAGCCTCGACCTCATCAAACTCAATCACAACAGCCCCCGAGGCCTTACATTCACCAAAACGACCCTTAGATACTCCCGGGAATAAAGAATTCCCAATTTACCCCCGGAAGCACTAGGTAACACTAACACGCGCGTTTAAAGGTCGTTTAGGCAATTAACATCCAACTCAGCCCCGTGTGGACCCATTATGATAATTTCACAGCCAACAAGTCCACACGACGCTACACGAGTCCAATGGGTCGGTAACTCGCAAGTACAATGCACCAACAATTCAGTAAACGCAATTGCGCGTTGTACCGACCCGTTTGAGTAACCGACAACCAATTCAGCCCCATAACTTATAAAAATGATTTTTCAACAGCCCGTACATCAAACCAAGTTCCCTCGAGCTGAATTGGTCGTTAATCACTTCAACCCTCGCGTTAAACACATCAAACTACAATTCTAGTCACCTGAAAACTAACATTCAAACTACAACTAGTTGACCAATCTAACGAACACCAATGAACATGGTTTTTAAGTATGATATACTAGACATACCTAGGAAGATTTTTGTGCAAAAACCTCAACCAAAACAGCCCCGGAACTGCTCAATTGGACAGCCACCCGGTAAGCCTAGAACAAGCGATTTCTCGATCAATACGTAAGATATAAAGGTGGTTTAAGGTGTAAAAGACTAGTAGGGACGTAGGGCTAACCTTGAATTAGAGTATTACACTTAGAATTGGCTGCAAAAAGAAAATAAGGGGGGTGTTCTTCCTGCTCCTTCTGCCGATCGGGATTGAAAAAAGGGGGAGGGGGGTTAGGGTTTTTGATTATAATAAGATATAACACACTCTAGTCCTTCAATTTAGAAAGATACAACAATTTGGATGAAAAGTTAATTAATTTTAACTTACGGGAATGACAAGGAGACCCATGAAGATGACAGAACGGGTTTCGGTTAAAATACAACGTTACAAGGTTCGCGAATTTTTAACGGAAACCTACAGGCGTTACTCGTCTACCACCCTTAAAATGGGATTCGTCCCCGAATCTCGCTACACAGGAAAAAGCATGGATTGAGACATTTAAAAAGATCACATCATACACAGAACGGGTATAAATAGTACCCCTACTGCTAATATCGTTGGCGATAAGAAGAGAAAGAAAAGAAAGAAAGATAAAAGCAAGG